>NW_019154134.1:1483907-1550670 GCF_002288905.1 Enhydra lutris kenyoni
AAATGAAAGGAAAGTTGAGTTAAGATTCCTGGGGAAAGGGTTTTAGGCTAGGAAAAAAACCTGTTGAATACCACCTTTAAGAAAATGGGTAATGTGTTCTAATGTGTGTTGAGACTAATTCAGGAGATTAGTTCCTCTTTTGGAAAAGAATTTGTCTTCTGAGCTTTGTTAGAATTCCCAGGAAGCATGTATTGGGTAACTTGTGGATGTGTCCCAGAGGGTTGTTTTCACACACTGTATGTCCATCAGTCAACCTGTGGTATGGAAAGGTCCCTTCCATTCAGAATTAGTGATTTGGCTACCTATTGCCAAATTTCTTGATGTTTTGAGTACTAAGGACTGGCATAGGGCAAGAGCAGGTTAGTAAAGGGTCTCCTGGACATGCAGAATGAGGTCTGTTGGGTAGCACACAGCTGTAGGGGAGAATGCTCTTGTTTTCTACGGCTTTTCTTGACCTCAGGCCTATGTGATTATGTAGATGGCCTAGACAGTATGACGTGGAGAGAACCCCCGCACCTTCTGTTTTCACCAGCCACAGCTTCATGCCACATACAATTTGGTGATGATAATGCCTTGATGGACAAGCAGAGGATTTCTACAAGTGTACAGGAAAACCAGAACTTGGTTTTTGTCTTCGATTTATGTTTTGGCTGGCATACCTTTCTTTTTTCCTTTCTTTTTAACTCATTCTTGGAGCTGTCCTATTAGGTGGTAATACCACTTTGTGCTAATACAGGAAGAAAGTAGGTAGGTCAGGCCATTCATATCTTTATTTATCATTTATGTCTTCCCAAAAGATGAAAAACCTAGGCACCAGAGCTTAAATAACTCATCTACTTTTGTAGAGTTTATAACAGTTGGAATTTGAAAGGTCATTTTTACTACACCAAGTGTTCCTTAGTGACCCTCCCCATCATATTTAGTGGCCAACATAGTAGACAGTGAAAGGTAGAGATAGAGTATTGAATAAAACAAATGCGTAAAGATATACATGCACCATTGCTTTCATGAATGCAAACCTGGTTTGGTCGGCAACATCACAGAAATAAATGTAAACTTACAATTATGTTACATACTCTGAAGGAGAAGTTGATAGTGCTATATCCAAGTTGCAGTGAGGACATAAACCAGGTGGAGAGATCAGGAGGGTCTTTTTGAGGAATTGACACTTGAGGGGAGACCTGAGGATTTGCAGTTGCTTTGGCCAGTGGGCTTCCAAGGGAAATCCACAACATGTTCAAAGGCTGGAGAGAAAGTATGGTCAGTTGGATGCTTTGAAGGCCCTATGATAGGATGCTTAGGTCTGCAGGGGGTATTGTGAAAGAGGCAGACTGGGCTAGACCATGCAGGGTTTTGTGAAACCTGTGAAGGATTCGGGTTATCCTCCCGAGAGCAGTTGGGTGCCATTGAGAGATTTTAAACAGGGATGGCATGTGATCTGGTTTTGTCCAGATTAGGGGAGGGGGCTGTAATGTAGAGGATAGACTAGAAGGAGCCATGGGACGTATGAAGATGCCAGTTAGGTGATCATCATAACAAGTCCTGGTGACAGATGATGGAGGGCAGGACTGGGATGGTGGTGGTGAAGATGGAGAGAACTAGATGAAATTGAGGGACCTGGTGATAATTTGGATATGAGGGTAAGAAAGGAGGAATGAAAGGGTTTTATAGCACCTACACACCTCATTTTCTTTCAAGGTGAAAAGAGCCAGGGAAAACATCTCAGGTGAGGTAGCATTTGGCCATCTGGCCACCAGCCTCCTCTTTTTAGGCAAGAGCATCATTAGATGAACCTTATATAGTTTCAAGCCCTTTGCAGTAAAACCTTTTGCTCCTGGATTTAACTTGCCTCCCTGTTCTTAGAGTTTGTACCCTAGGCATAATAGTGCAAACCCCAGTGGTCTGCCAAGCATCCTCTTCCCTCTTCTGTGCTAAGTCCCTCCAAGCTAACTGAGCATCAGCCCAACTCTCAGTATTCTTGTGTTCTCCACAGAACTTGGAGAAAATAGGTTTGTGTGACCTTCTTCTACAAGGAGACAAACAAGTCTTCAAAGTTGGAATGAAAATTAAGATGGTGGTACATTTCTAACTTGCTGGGTTAACCTGGGTATTTGGTGTGAGCTCTGTTGACAGTCATCATATGAAAGCTGTTTGGGCTGTCTGGTGCAGAATCTTGGGCAGAGTTGAAGTTGAGGCTGAGGATGGAAGAGAAGCCAGTTCGGGCCTTAGCTGCAAGACAGTGGATGACAGGCGTAGGAGCTACTGGTCCTGCACCACCTCATTGCAAGTCAAATTAAGGGAATAATGCAAGTCTAGTAGATATTTAATGAGAGATTATTCCTGGAGATTACAAGGATACAGAAATTGCAAATAAATCCCTGACCTTTTCTGAGCCTTGGCCCAGTAAAAGAGCTGAATCACCTGCTTCAGGGGATTAAGGACAGCCGCGTCCATCTGGCAGGCTGCTCAGACTTTTTCTGTCATTAGCAAACTCTGTTCAGTGGTGGATCATGTTCTAAACCTTTTAGTGGGAACTTGCTTTTCAGCAGAGGGATCTCAATTAACTTAGATTATGTACCTGCTGGGCAGAGATCAGAACTAATGATCTCTAGTTATGTATGCACTATAATCACTATTACATTAGTAGTACTCTGTACATGCTAAATAATAATGCAGTTGTTAATCATTAGTAACCTAATCATGACATCAGCAGGTAGTTCAAGTTGATGAGACTAGAAGTCAGACTGTGTGTGTGAGCGTTCATGCTTGTGGGTGACATAGCCTTAGAGACACAGAGAGAAACAGGGATGTGCCAGGGCAGCAGGCAATGTGATAATTGTTCAGTTGCAGCTTAGAGACTTAGAGCAATGATTGTTAAACTCTGTGTCATGAGTTCTTTGTTGGGAACTGTTGTTTGATATGAATTCCATTTCTGAATACTGTGTTATCTGCCTCTAAAACTGTAATAATTACATCAGACTGCAACTTGAACAACTAGAGGCTGACAGTTACCTTGAACTCTCTTTGACTTGGTAATATGTCAATGTGTTCTACTTTTGAACATAGACAACTAATATATACTAATACTGTGTTACATGTGTAATGTGTAATGCCCTTATGTGTACATCTGTGTAAGATTTATTTCAAGAAAAGGAGTTAGCAGGTTTAAAACAAACGAAAGAACTTAGTAATGTTGGGGAAACCAAAGGAGAATTGCTAAGAGATTTCGGGAGGTGGGGGTAGTTTGCTTTGCTAATTTCTAAAAGAAGTAATGGTAATTAATGTAGGTTAATAGAATTCAGTTTTTTTCTGGATATACTTGGAAGGTTCCATTGCATTCTTTTCCACTAGCTATTACTTACCTAGGAAAGGATCTTGCTTCTTAGAGTCAAACACAGAAAGGTTCAAGAACTCATTTGGACTTGCAGGTCTATCTCTGGCTCTGCCCATCTGCTAGTTATGCTGATGGCTTTATGAGCAGGTATCTTTTGGCCACTGGGGTTGTCACTGTCAGCTGCCAGGTTATTTCAACTTTCTAAAACGTTTACCACTGTTTATGAGGTAAAGGGAGCAAAATACTTTTTGTCCAAGATAGACGTTGATCAAGGTATAGAACAAGATCAGGCTGCAAATGTACTCTTAAAGCATCCAGGTTTGGAATCAGTCCCAGTAGTGCCCCAGAGGAAAGTGCAAAATGGTGGTTCTTTCTCTCCTGAACTTTTTTGACTATCATCCCTGTGCATAAATTATGTTGATCACCTCTCGAAAGAAGAACTCAAAAGCTTCAACTGACTATTGAATCACAGTTGTGAACGTTTTAGAAACCTCCTTAAGTACAAAAAATAATTTCCCTCTGACAAATAGTTTCCAGTAGGCTCTATTCTGATTACTGTATAAAGGAATGAATATCCTCCCCTGCACATGAAAGGATGCCCAACATCATTAGTCACTAGGGAAATGCAAATCAAAACCACAGTGAGATACCACTTCACGCCCACTAAAAAAGTTATAATAAAAAAAAGAAATGACAAATATCGGGAAGGATGTGGAGAAATAGGAACCCTTATACATTGCTGGTGAGAATGCACAGTGGTGCAGCTCTTTGGGAAGCAGCTTGACAGTTCCTCAAAAAGTTCAGCATAGAGTTACCATTTAATCCAGCTGTTCCATTTGTAGGTATATACTGAAGTGAACATAGATGTCAACACAAAGACTTGTACACAGATGTTCCTAGCTGCGTTTCGCAACCAGCAAGTAGAAACAACAATCAATGAATGGATAAATGACAGGTGGTATATCCAGACAGTAGAATATTACTTACTCATAAAAGGGAATGATATATTGATGCTGCAACATACATGACTCTAGGAAACAGTATACCAACTGAAAGAAACTAGACACAAAAAACTATGGTAGTATATGATTCTTTTTATATGACTTGCCTAAAATGGGCAAATCTTTAGAGACAGTAAACAGATGACTTTTTTTAAGGAAATGATGGAAGGCAGGGGATAGGGTGTGAATGCTAATGTGTATGAACTTTTATGTGGAAGAAAAGGAAAATGTTATAGAATCAAATAATGGTGCCTGATTCATAACTTTGTAAGTATACTAGAAACCAATGACTTTTGAGCTTTAAATGGGTTATGTTAGGGTATGTGAATTATATCTCAGTAAAACTCTTATTTTAGGGGCGCCCGGGTGACTCAGTGGGTTAAGCCTCTGCCTTCGGCTCAGGTCATGATCTCAGGGTCCTGGAATGGAGCCCTGCATCGGGCTCTCTGTTCAGCAGGGAGCCTGATTCTCCCTCTCTCTTTCTGCCTGCCTCTCTGCCTACTTGTGATCTCTGTCAAATAAATAGATAAAAATCTAAAAAAAAAAAAAACCCTCTTATTTTAGATAATCTTTACCTAGAATTTAACAGGTATTTGGCCTGTTTATCATAGTTTGTTATTAAATTTGGGAAACATCTATGGCACAAGTTGATTGAGTTTCATTTGGAACATTGATTTCAATCTGACTTGCAGCTTGGAGTCAGAAAGCTCTGTATTACATGATTTTCAGAGTCAATACTTGGTTTATGTTAGAAAAAGCACGAGAGTAAGTTAGTAAACTCCTTATAGCTTTAAGAGAATAAGAACAGTGGTTTGTATAGCAGGTAGTCTCCAGGAAGAAACATACTGTTTTCCTCATTTCTGGTACTTTACTAACTATCCTAGAGGTCAAATGTGTTTACATTAGATATCAGTAAGTGGTAAGTATGTATGTAAGAATAAGACTTATTTTGTTTCTTTTGAAAAGAGAATTTTTAATAAATCAGAATTCCTTTATAGTTTGAGGAATTCAATGATTTTCTTAAGGATTTTTATCTTCATTGAATGTAAGTTCACTCATATGTATAAAGAATTAGAGCAAGGTGCACCCCTGTCTTTACTGAAACATTATTTATGGTAGCCAAATTATGGAAGCAGCCCAAGTGTCCATCAATAGAGTAATGGGTAAAGAATATATGGCATATATGTATATTTATATATATATAAATATACATATATACACACACACACACACACACATACATAACACAATGGAATATTATATGGCCATAAAAGGAATGAAATCTTGACATTTGCAGCAACATGGATGGAGCTAGAGAGTAAAATGCTAAGGCACACAGGTCAGAGAAAGACAAATACCATATGGTTTCACTGATGTGGAATTTAAGAAACAAAGGGTAAAAAGGAAAAGACAAACAAAAGGGAAAGACAAACAAAAAAACCCCAGACTCTCAACTATAGGGAACACACTCATGGTTACCAGAGGAGAGGTGGGTGGGATTTGGGGATGGGTGAAAAAGGTGATGGGGATTAAGGAGTGCCCTTGTCGTGGTGAGCACTGGCTAATGTGTGGAAGTGTTGAATCACTACATTGTACACCTGAAACTAATAACACACTGTATGTTAACTACACCAGAATTAAAATTGAAAACTTAAAAAAAATTTTTTTTGAGAAAGATTCTGTTTGGATTAGATCAAAGAGTGAGTTCAGGTTCTGTGCAGTTCTCTTATTTTTACAAGTTTATTTCTTGCCCAGGATGATGACAAATTATTTAAAAACACTTCTCTTCCTACTTTCCACCATTCTCTTCTCCACTGTGACCCATGAGTTTGTAGAATGTCTTGCCCTGATGTCCCAAGGTGCTCAAAAAGTGAACCCTTTCTTAACGATTACCATCCACATCTTTTCACTGGGTAATCAAAGCCTGGGGATGAATTTTGGTAGGTTCCCAGCCTCACTGCCAGGTTAGAAATTGGTTCTGTGCTGTGGAAAATGTTGCTGCTATGTGATCATTAATTTTCTGGGTTACATTAGTGGGGTTTGTAGCCGTTGGAGAACTCTAACTACTTGCTGACTGATAACACACAGGCTGAGAACTTCTGTGTTCTGGGCTGCTTTTCTTTTCCTCTAGGTCACTTTTCTTTTTACCATTTTTTCCTTCTTTTCTAATCACCTGAGTAGGATTGACTTCTGTCTTTAATTCAGGGTCATATTTAGGGCAGTTAGGTCTTCACAGGCTCAGGAGTGAGTCTCCCACCTATTAGCTCTGCAGCTTTGGTCAAGACATTTAGCTTTGCCAAATCTCAGTTGTTTTATCTGTAATATGGAGCTAATGATAGTATCAGCCTAGAGGATTTGTGAGGATTAACTGAGATAATCTATGTAAAAGCACTTACCTAACATTTATTGTGCCACTTAGTTTATGCTCTTTGAAGGAGACCAGGAAGCAGTTAGTCTTGCCATTCCTGACAATAACAGAACAAGTGATTTAAAGGATGCCTACTTATTCTTTTGGTAAAGTTCACATCACTCTGTGCTATAGTGTCTTCAGCTATACATGGAGGTTAACTAGCAGAGTAACCATGAGAAATAAATGAGATAATATAAACAAAGCAGTTAGAACTATACCTGGTATATGGTAGTCTCTCAGTGAATGCCAGCTGATTTTTTAAAAATCATTTTTATCTGTGGCCATACCATGGGACTGATTGATCCTGGATCTGTCAGGCCTTGTCTGAGGTTGGTGTGCATGGCCAGCAACTTGACTGCCCTTCTCTTCCTCTTTCAGCTGCACAGTTGGACAGCATTGGCTTCAGCATAATCAGGAAATGCATCCACGCTGTGGAAACCAGAGGTAAAGTCATTCAAAAGATGGCATTGTTCTCAGTGAAGGTCATGCATCTGGTGAGGCGTCAGACCTGCTACCTGTTTCCCGATTTTAAGTGACTCATTAACTCCTCAAGTGCCATTGTTGGTGTGTTTCCATCAGTTGTGTTGCTCTGAAGCAGGCACTCTCAGCTGATTTGGTGTCATCAACCTCTTCGGCTGATTGGTAGAATGTTTTAAAGGCATACATGTCAAATACATAGGATAATAAGGAGTCTAATTACTGGAATTCAGTTGTGATGTAATAGTACATGTATTTCTTTATTACCACTTTAAATAATAAGAAATAGACATGGGCCTGATAACTGGCATAACTTGGAAATACAGTTGACCCTTGAATAATGTGGGAGTTTGAGGTCCTGACCCCCTACCCTCCTGTGCAGTTGAAAATCTGCATATAATTTTTTGACTCCCCTGCGAACAACTACTAACAGCTTTCTGTTGACCAGAAGCCTGACAAATAACATAAACAATCAATTAATACATGTTTTTGTATGTTACATGTATTATATACTGTAATACTACAATAAAGTAAGCTAGAGAAAAGAAAATGGTAAAAGATCGTAAAGCACATTTATAGTACTGTACTGCGTTTATTGAAAAAATTCCTTGTGTAAGTAGACCTGTGTATTTCAAATCTGTGGTGATCAAGGGTTAACTGTCTTGATATTTCAAGATGTCTATAAAAGTCGCAATGTGTTATGAAAACAACTGATTTCTGAACAAGTCACAGGTATTGATAACACTGTGATTTATTGCTTATATCATAATGGAAGGAAATGTTTAATTTCAGTGACAAGGTCATAAAAGCGAAGGTGTAATTGTTTTCCTGCCTAAGTTCATTGACACTCTGAATTCTCTAGTGGACTCCTGGGGTCTGTGGATGGCAGGGTAAGAACCACGTTTTGAAAAGCCAGTCCCTGGTTACTATCCAGGTGGGGAGAAGGGGTCAGGCCCCTGGTTTCCTGTAGCAGTGCTACAGCCAGGCCCTGCCTGTTGTACCTGGGTCTGTAGGAGCAGGACTTTGAGAACTAGGGAAGCTGATTCATCCCAGTGGTCTCCATTCCCTCCTCAGATGTTGCCCCAAAGGAGATTTGTCAGTTACGGCAGTTGGGAGCTTTGAGTGCTCTGGTCTTTGGGACGCCTGAGAAAAGCTGTTAACTCTCTTTGCTGTGGATTTAGTTTGAACCATTGTTAAAGACGTGAGTCTTAGTATTCCACAGCCTCTCAACTTGCTAGTCTTTTTCATTTGATTGAAAGAAGTTTTATCTTTTAAAGCAAGATCCATAACTCTATTAGTTAAGAAACATAAATATCTTTATAAGGCCTATAGAGCATTGAATAGAGAGGGATGAAAAAAATCTTAACTGTATAAGCCACTCTTCTCACCCAGTCAGAAAGTGTTCTTTCCAAAGTAGTTATTTTAATGTGTGCTAAGATTTTTTAAATGTTTGCTTATTTCTGTTATACCTTCCTTAAATAAAGAGTTAAGGCAGGTTTCAAAGAGAAGTGAATAACAGCCAGAGAATATAAAGTAGGAATAGGTGAGATTTCTGGGAATTGATCTGGAGGAAATAAGGACACAGTCAGGTTGAGCCACAAAGCTGTTTACACAATGGTGTTAAAGTGAAAAGTAGAAACTGGTCAAATGTTTTAAAAATTGGTTGAATCACCAGTGGTACATCCATGCAGTAAAAAGCTATGAATCACTAAAACTGTAGGAAAATACATTTATTGATATGCAGAGTTTTTATTATTACATATTAAGTGAAAAATGAAAGTTATGAAACAGCCTGCACAGTATGAACCCATTCTGGGAGATCCGCATATGCACCGGTATCCTCGTGTTGTCAATGGGGCTCTCAGCTTTTCCTTCTGTCTTCCTTTGATTTATCTACCTGCCTTAACTGCAGTTTCTGAATTTTTAAGCTGTTACTAAGATAGCTTTTCAACAGGTTTTTAAATTTTCTGTTCATTCTAAGAGGAAAGAATGAGGAATAAGAGGTACAGGGTCAACAAAAGTAATTTTGCAGCCAAAAGTAAGTTCAAAACAAAAATCTTCTCCCCTCCATTGTGAAATTCATCCACTTGCCTGAGGTGGGCCACCTGTTTGTCTCTGTTCTCAGCGGCCAAACCAATAGGGAAATGTAATTATTTAAAACCCTTCACAGAGTCTGTGATAAATGCAGACCAGTGGCTCAGGAGGACAGCTTTTTATGATATAAAGCCAGAAAATATACATAGTAAGTAGTAGAGGAAGAACAAGGTCACCAGCGGTTTGGTGTCCTAGCCTCTGCCTCTTTGTCTCTTCCTGCCCTAAAAGGAAGATGAAAATGATATGTTTTAACTTGGGGTAAAGTTTTCATTTGACACAAAAAGGAAAAGAGGGCAATGTGAGTTAAATGCCATTTTAGCATAAATACTTGAAGGAAGTGGTTATTTTCCTACTGGAATGCATGTATGCATATCCATTATTTGTGGTGACCAGAGGTGAACAGACCTCTCATATTTTCTAGGGTTTGTTAATCATCATCCAGCAGGAGACAGGATTGTATCCAGTTCCAGGAAAGGTCAAAGACAGAAGAAGTAGAGACACTTCAGAAAGGACAAGCCCTTTAAGCCACAACATTACTGAATAATGGTTCTGCTATTGAATAGCTTGGGGCCCATCCCTTAGTTTTAGACCACAGTGTCCTAGTCCCCAAGCCATGGAGGCTGATGCACATGCTTTTACAGATCCTTTTTAGCTATAAAAACCTATCATTCTAGACCACTTCTTTTTATTCCTTAATTCTACATAGGCCTGGTTGGAGACATTGTAGAATCAGCCTTTTCCCAAATTTCTTCCAGGAAATTTTGTTTTGGTCCCAAAGTAGTGGCCCTGGAGTATAACTCTGTTTTATGCATTATGTCATTATTGCGTGCTGATCTAGGTATGGGAGCTATAATGGTAAAGAAGACAGAATCACTCTACACTGAGGTTATACCATAGTTGTAGGGAGAACAACAAAGAAGAAACTAAAAAAGAAAGAGAATTTCACATATTATTACTTACTACAAAGAAAAGAGGGTAGGGGACCCACCAGTAGGGTTGGTCATGGGATGCTCTAGGTTGAAGAGGTTGCATTTCAGTTGAGACCTGAATGGTAAGAAGATCTGGGAGAAGCATGTTCCAGGAGAAGGAAACAGCTGAGCAGAGGCTGTGATTTGGGAGCACAAGCTTGGTGTGTTGGAGAAATAGGAAGGCCAGTGTAGCTAGAGCAGAGTGAAAGTGGTTGATGATGCAGACGTGGGCCAATGCTTAATCCTTCAGGGCCTTGTGGGCCACGGTAAATTTTGATTGTGGTCTAAATGCAACGCGAAGCCATTGGAAGGTTTTGAGTAAAGAGAGGATTTGAGCTGATACATACTTAAAGAAGTTCATTTTGGTTGCTGGTTGGAAAATGGACATCAGGGTAATAAGATGGGAAGCAGGAGACCACTTAGTTGAGAAGTATCAGGTTTGGTGGGCCTAGTGCTAAACAGAAAAATCATTTCCAATCACTTGGTCTAAAAGGTCCCTTTTTGTAAATGGTATAGTGGTGATCTAATGCTTGCTTAAGGATTAAGCAATCCTTGCTTAACTTAAATGAAAAAAACCACTGAGGTGGCTTAGTTTTTGTTTTTTTTTTTTTGAGTGTTTGGAGGTAATTCTCTTCTAGTTCAGCTGTACATTTACTTGGGTTGAATGAAGGTAATTGTCATTTTTCTTCATAAAGAATGTTTACATGACAAATAAATGGAGTTCCTCATTTCTAAGTCTTGGTGAACATTGTCCAAAATTAAAAATCCTCTCACACCTCTATATTTTTATCCTGTATTTGCAAATAGATTGTAAAGCATTTATTCTTTCCTATAGTATGAAATTTATATCATGTCAGTTTTGGCTTTTTAAATTAAAAAATTGGTTTAATGTAACTTATTTAGAAGTATATGTTTGGCATCTTTTAAAACTCTTCAGAGGCTGCATTTGGCAAGAGAAGAGGAAGGTTTCTTTCCTCTCTGTTGACTGAACTGAACTAACACAAGGGCTGAAGTGTGCAGCACACCCGTGAAATCCCAGACAGCTGCACCAAATCCCACTCCTTTGCTAAGAGCAGAGCTGAGTGACAGGGGACTTTAATTAGAGTGGGTTTTAGAAGGACGGAGAAAATGAGAAAAATGCATCTGGCTGGGTTGGCTTGACTTGTGTTCTGACATGCCTCTAATTAAATCATCACTGTTTCTCTTCTCAGGGATCAATGAGCAAGGGCTCTACCGAATTGTGGGGGTCAATTCCAGAGTGCAGAAGCTACTCAGTGTCCTGATGGGTGAGTGCAGCAGTGACTATGCTGGGCAGGTCCTAATGGGGTCGAGGGGGTCGCTCTGAAAAGTCACTAGTTCTGTGAGTATGAGCAGCCTCTTGGGAAGGAATTGGGTGTCCAAGAGGGAACGCCCAGAAATCAGCTGCCCCACTCACCAGTTTTTATGGCTGTAGGCCTTACTGGAAGAGATACTTAGTGGAACTGGACAAAACAAAACAAAACAAAAATGGCAGGGCCAAGGCACCACACCCTCCGTTTGTAGACTCAGCCACTGCCAGCCCAAGTGGTGCTCAGTCACTCATGTGACCACCACACCCTACTCTGTCGTTAATAGCTTCTGACTCCACGGCCCTCTTTGGAGACAGGCATTTGGTGGGGCACACCCGATGCCCAAGGAAGGGCATCCTTCTAGCTTGCAGAGCACTTCAGACGCCATGTTCCCTGTTACCAAAAAGGTGTCACGTGACTGCCTGATTACATGTATATAAGCAGATAATTCTTGTGATCCTCTTTGCATCTAGATTTCTACCTAGACACTGTTGTTTGAGGAGCAGAACCTCCCCTACAGCTAGCTGACATAAATATAAAAGCACTATCTCCAAATGTGTAGTGTTTGAATCAAAACCCCATGAGTCAATGAGCCAATTTGCTTAGGCTGCAGATTTCCTATATTTTTAGATGAGAATGCAGCCAGCTTCAGTGAGTCACATGGATTTAAATGGCAAACAGATCAGATTTCACATATCAGTGGCTGTTACTCATCCCCATGGAAGCCCAGCCGTGCACTTGTAGGGACAGACTATCACTTAGGGTCCTTACTCATTGTCTGGGCAGGGATACTTCTTTTGTCATATTTGTCGGGGTGTTTTTTGTTGTTGTTGTTGTTTGTTTTGCCATCCGGTTTCCGAAAATAGTTTTCACAGGTAAAGAAATCTCCTCTCTCATATTGTCCAGTATGACTCTTCTCTGTTTCTTTTTCTAGAGAGCTCCTTACTTCTTGTTTGCAAACCCTTTTCTATTGCTAGTCACAGTGACATATTTTATTTGAAAGTATGATTATTTGTGAGGTACTCTTGCACTGAGAATCTGCTTCATGGTTCATATTTGTAGTGTGGTTAGATTCTTAATAAATTAAACTTTTTGTTTTGAGATAATTTTATGTCTGTATGCAGTTGTAAGAAATAAAACATAGTTATATGTGCCTTTACCCACTGTCCTCCAGTAGTAACATCTTGCTACACTGTAGTAAGAGGTCATAGCCAGGATATGAATACAGTCAAGATTCAGGACAGTGTCATCACCACGAGGGTCCATCTGCTTAGCCTCTCACCTCCTTCCCTGCTCCTGCCGACTCCTCATCTCTTGTATATTTCTCTAATTTTGTCACTTCAAGATTATCTCAGTGGAATCATATCATATGTAATCTGTTTTGGATTGGCTTTTTTTTTTTCATTCAGTATAATTCCCTTGAGATATTTTCAAGTTGTTGTATCAATACTTTGTTCTTTTTTTATTGCTGAGTAGTATTACATAGTTTAATCATTCACCTGTTGAGGGACATCTGGGTTGTTTCCAATGTGGGTAAATTAGGAATAAAGCTGCTATAAATCGTTCTGCACAGGCTTTAAATGTGAACATAAATTCGTTTTTCCAGGATAAACTGCCCATAAGTTCGATTGCTGGGTTGTACAGTGACATGGTGAAGTTTTAAGAAGTTGTAATGTATAGAAGAATTAAGATTTTAACAGGTATCAACCCTCAGTCTTTCATTTCTTTTCTTTTCTTTTCTTTTTTTTAAAGATTTTATTTATTTATTTGACAGAGAGATAGAGAGCACAAGTAAGCAGAGCAGCAGGCAGAGGGAGAGAGAGAGAAGCAGGCCCTCTGCTGAGCAGGGAGCCCAAGGCAAGGCTTGATCCCAGGACCCCAGAATCATGACCTGAGCCGAAGGCAGCCACTCAACCAACTGAGCCACCCAGGTCCCCCTCAGTCTTTCATTTCTGATCAGAGTTGCAAATGTTTGGAGTATGTCCTTGCCATAGCAGACTGCCAGGTGCTAGAGTAGAAACTTTAAAAAGATTCAGTCCTTGTGTGCAAAGAGTCTGGTAGGGGGAGATACGCATGCATGAGAATCGTGATGTAAAATAAGACACTGGCACCTAGTACAAGCTGTGTCTGGAAGATTGAGTAGTGAAGGAGAGAATAGCAGTATAATTCAGATTCACGAAATGAGCAATAGCATGAGGGGCAGAAGGTAGCGTCAGTGGTGGCTATAGTGGAAGGTACTAATTTATTATTAATATTATTTTAATATTTGAAAGTGCTTTAGGCTGGATCAGGAGAGTTAAAACTGAAATGGTAAGATGGTCCCTTTTGTCAAAGAACTTGAATATTGTGCTAAGAAGTTTGTGAGAGTTTTACTTCCTACAGAAAAAGAAGAAGACATTATTAAGGGTTTGTAGTGGGGCACCTGAGTGGCTCAGTTGGTTAAGCTTCTGACTCTTGATTTCAGCTCAGACCATGATCTCAGGGACGTGAGACTGAGCCCTGTCATGCCCAGCGTGGAACCTACTTAAGAGTCTTTCTGTCCTTCTCCCTCTGCCCATCCCTTCCTCCCAAAAAGTTTCTAAGTAGTGATGCTATATGTGTGAGGGCTCTTTTGCACACACAGTATCAAGAAGATAATTCAAAACAATTTAAAGGGGGCGCCTGGGTGGCTCAGTTGGTTGAGCGACTGCCTTTGGCTCAGGTCATGATCCCGGACTTCCAGGATCGAGTCCCGCATCAGGCTCCCAGCTCCTTGGGGAGTCTGCTTCTTCCTCTGATCTTCTCCTCTCTCATGCTCTCTCTCACTCATTCTCTCTCAAATAAATAAATAAAATCTTAAAAAAAATTAAAGGAAAAATAAAAGGCATTCATTTCCTCACACAACTGCTCTGTCCAAGATGGCAGAAGCATAGCAGGATGTAGTGGCTCCAATGACAGAGGAACCTTTGTTGGAGCCTTTCCCACTCCTTTCTTCTGGCTTCTCATTATCTGTGATCTCTGCTTGTCTTGATATCACCTGTTTCCTTTGTGGGACTGTCCCACATTGTTCAGCCTCAACAGTTTGTGAATCTTACATCACTCAGTAGAGAGTATCTTTCTTGACAGTTCATGGATGACTTTGGTCATCATGGGGCTATTCACATGATTCATTTCTAAATCTCAGGGCAGCCACATGACCTACAGCAGGTGGATCTGGATTGGCTGGATTCTGGACCTATCTCCGATGATGTTGGGGAAGTGTGGCAAGTGGAATAGGGAGGGGGTTAGTCCATAGAAGCCTGTGGACTGAGCAGAATTAGAAAAAGATTGTTGGATGAGAGCTCTCCTGAAATAATGGCTGCTGGGAGATTAAAAGGGAAAAAAAAAAGTATATCCAACACAGGTTTAACAAGATCAGACTAGTCTTAGAAGGGTAGCACTGGCAGCAATGGGGAACATGTATTTGATGTGGAGAGACATGGAAGAGGAAGACAGTTGCAATAATTAAGCAGTGCATAGCTAACCAGGGCTGGACCAAGTAGATGCTCTGAGGTTAGGGAAAAAGGCTCAAAATGATTGGAGAGAATCAACAGGACTTTGTAACCAACTGGATATTAGGTAGAGAGATTTCGAAGATGACAGATTATTATGTAAGGTGATACTAGTGAAAAGAAATATGACATTTTGGATGGGTTTACTGGAAAAAAGAACCAGTTTATGCTAAGCAAAGTGTGGTGTCAAAGGATCTTGTTTTAATCACTTCTCTTAGTGGCTCTCAAACAAAATATTTGTCCTGTTCTCTTCCTCAGTTTTCCTGGGGACAGACAAAATAATCATGAATATCTGCGAAATGTCATGAAAAACTAATAGCCAGCAGCTGAAAGTCACAAGGCCAGCTGCCTCTGCCAGGAGAGCATTACAGATAGACTAGCATCCAAACTGAGGCTCAACCAGAGCTGAGAGATGGCCACAGTGCAAGATCTCATCAAAAGTGGAGAATGGTATCATGATTCTCATGACCAGTTAAGGTAACCTGTTTGGATCTTGGAAGTGAGGAATCATCTCTTAGACCAGGAAGACTCCAGACCTGAAGGCAGAGCCCTGTCTCTCTTCCCTTGTGTGAACATGCTCTGCCCTCTTCTTCAAATCCTGGTATTGGTACTAGGCTGAGTTAGCCTAGAGTGTAAAACGAATAAGGCTCCTACACTGCAAAACCTCTTGCTGAGGTGGCTGGGCTGCATGTGAACCATTCTTTCACTATTTCTTTATTCTGTATTGATTGGATGCCCTTTCAGGTACTGGGCAATGTGTAGGATATGAACTGTTTTTCAGAGCCTCTCACAAGTAAAAGTGTGAGTTTTTGTTATTGAAAGTATGGATTAGAATTAAGTAAAACCAGAGACTTCCTTTGATCACTTTGAGTTTCCTTTGTATGCTCTTAGTACATTAGAGGACTTGAGGTTGGAAGACGAATCTTAAGAGCCAGTACTTTCAGGGGTGCCTGGGTGGCTTATTTGGTTAAGTGTCTGCCTTTGGCTCAGGTCATGATCCCAGGGTCCTGGGATCAAGTCCCAAGGCCCCCGTTGGTCTCCCTACTCAGCGGGAAGCCTGCTTCTCCCTCTCCTTCTGACTGCCCCTCTGCTTGCTTGAGGGGCATGCATGCACTCTCTTTCCCTTTCTTTCTTTCTTTCTTTGGGAGGAAAAGAAAGGAAATCTTAAAAAAAAAAAAAAAAGAGCCAGTGCTTTGAGAACTTTTTCCTTCTATTGATGAGAATTCCTTAAGAAACCTTGCTAGAATATGTTTTAGTACATGCTGTTTAGCCTGGTGCTAGTGTCCTACCAAGAGCTACCCTAAATCCCCTTCCTCCTAAGAGTGGGGGTTCTTAATCTGTGAAGAATGAAAAGTTCTCAGGAACACTTGCAGATTCCTGGAAATAGTCTCTTCCGTGTGTGTTTTATTGTTTTTCCTGTCCCCTGAATGTTAAGATAAATTTTTCCAAATTTTAGTTCAACATTTTTTAATACAAATCATCTATATGCTGATTTGTTCAGTATGTCTGTTTTCTCTTCCTGTACATCTCTGTATTTATTTTTAGATAACTTTTTTTCTGATCAAAGGTTGTTGAGTGATGATTATAGCAAATCTGGAGAAAGAAGGTAGAAAGAAGAAAATGAAAGTCTTGCAGACCATAGATAACCTTTATTCTTTATTGACCATTTTATCATACCATTAAAATATATTCTGTAATATAAAATGTTTATAAAGGTGGAATCACACCATGCATATATATTGCTTGTTAATAGGTTTTTTTTCATGTAACACGACAGTCTATTTTATGATTTCATTCTAGAGTGTGATTTTTTTTTTTCGGCCATGTATTTTGTAGATACAACTTTTTAATTAATCCCTTATTCTTGGTTACATAAACTGATTGCAATTTCTTATCATTCTAGAAGGCACTCAGGCAAACGTCCCCATAGGGGATGCAGAGCTTAAAAGCATGCGTTTTGGAGTTAGACAAGTTGCAGTTCCACTGCTTATCCATTTGACTTTACACAAAATATTTAAACCTGTCTAGTCTTCTGTCTCATCATCTGTAATAATAACTCCTACTTCTGTAATAATGTGAGAATTAAACGAAAGATGCATGTGGGTTGCTGAGTCCGAAAGCCTCTACATGTTAGTAAATAAATGTTGGCTGTTGTTATTTTTAAATTATATATTCATATTGAATGATTTCCCTAGGGTTTGTTTTAAGATGTTGACTTGCTGGCCCAGGGTATGTACATGTTTTCAAGGCCCTTAACTGATCACACAAATTTGCTGTCAGCAGTTTGTAGAGTGCCCTGTACCTCACAGCCTTGCCATACACTTTATTACTTTTTTTTTTTTGCGTATAAATTACATGTGTGTTTTCAATGTATCTCTTTTTTATTTAACTTTGCATTTCTGTAGTTCTGGGTGAAGTTGGACATTCTCCCTATGTTTCTTACTGATTTATATTTCTTCTCTCCTGATTGCCTGATTTTGTGTTCTTAGCCTATTTTTGTATTGGTACATTCATCTTCTGATGGTAATAATCTTTTAGATGTGGAGACTATATCACCAGTATTTTTTTGCATTTTGTCATTTATCTTGAACTTTATTTGTGGTATTTTTGCTTTGTTTTATGAATATTTTAAATTTTTATAACGTCCAGTCTTTTATGAAATCAGTCCTTTTCCTAGATGAATTATGCTTTAAAAGACCTTTTCCATCTAGGATTACAAAACCTTTTTCTTTTCTTTATATCTCATTAAGAATATATTTATGTGAAATGGAAGCTAACTCTCCTTTTCCTTAAATACTTATCTGATGGACGAATAACCATACAATAAGAAAATTTCTCCCTTCTACTACTTTTTAATATTACTATATAGTCATTCTTTTATACATTTTGGGGTCTCATGATGGACTTTTTACACGTATTTCTCCAAAGGAAAATAAATTTTCTTTTTGTTAGTTATTCTGCAACTCTTGATCTTCTAAAAAATTTTTTTCTTCATTTTTCACCTTTCTAAAGTTTTTCTCCTGATCCTTTGCATGTTAGCAAAAATTCTCAAATTTGTACCCCCTTCCATGTCATTTATTTAAATTTCTTTTGGTCTTCATATTTTTTTCTTGTTGTTTATAATGCAACTTTTAACTTTGTAATTGGGTTTTCTGTGTCTTTGCTTACATTCCTTATTTAGCTGTTTTCATTTATACCTCTCAGTCATGCTTATTATTTCAGTCTGTGTCTTTTTACTCTGATGCCTTATTTCACAGTGTCCATTAGTTTTCTGAATTTCATTTATAGTATAGAATAGGAGCTTTCTGAAATTTTATTAGAGTGCTTTGGTCTTCATATTTTATGCCAAGTGTTGCATCAGCTTTTTAATCAAACCTTGAACACAGAGAAGTTTATTAATCTTTGCCATTAAATTCACTGTAGATAGGTTCTCCTTATTCTACTACTATTTTCCTGGAAGCTGTTAGAATCATGCTGTCGCATGAATTGGAGGGCTAGTATATTTGAATCCATCCAACTTTATGGTATTTTAAAATCTTTCAGTATGGATCTATAAGCCTAAATAGATTTATCCTGATTCTGCTACTTGGTCATGGTTCTGAAAGAAGTGGAGTTTAGGTTTACTAGGTTGTAACTTTTTTTTTTTTAATATTTTATTTATTTATTTGACAGAGAGAGAGAGATCATAAGTAGTCAGAGAGGCAGACAGAGAGAAAGGGGGGAAGCAGGCTCCCTGCTGATCAGAGAGCCCCATGCGGGGCTTGATCCCAGGACCCTGAGATCATGACCTGAGCCGAAGGCAGAGGCTTAACCCACTGAGCCACCCAGGCGCCCCAACTAGGTTGTAACTTTTTAAAATTATTTTTATTAACATATAATTTATTTAATTATTTGGTAACATATAATTTATTTATTTTATTGATATATAATGTATTATTTGCCCCAGGGGTACAGGTCTGTGAATCATCAGGCTTACACATTTCACAGCACTCACCATAGCACATACCCTCCCCAACATCCATAACCCAACCACCCTATATCTACCCTCCCGTAGCCCAGCAACCCTCAGTGTGTTTTGTGAGATTAAGAGTCTATTATGGTTTGTCTCCCTCCCAATCCCATCTTTTTCATTTTTTTCCTTCCCTGCCCCCAACAACCCCCAGCCCTGCCTCTTAAATTCCTCATATCAGAGAGATCATATGATAATTGTATTTCTCTGATTGACTTATTTTCAAAGCATAATAATACCTTCTAGTTCCTACCATGTCATTGCAAATGGCAAGATTTCATTTCTCTTGATGGCTGCATAGTATTCCATTGTATATATACATATACCATATCTACTTTATCTATTGATCTGTTGATGGAATCTAGGCTCTTTCCATAGTTTGGCTGTTGTGGACATTGCTACTTTAAACATTCGGGTGTATGTGCCCCTTCAGACCACTACATTTGTAAGTTTAGGGTAAATACCCAGTAGTGCGATTGCTGGGTCGTAGGGTAATTCTATTTTCAACTTTTGAGGAACCTCCATGATGTTTTCCAGAGTGGCTGCACTTGCATTCCCACCAACAGTGTAGAAGGGTTCCCCTTTCCCTGCATCCTTGCCAACATCTGTTGTTTCTTGACTTGTTAATTTTAGCCATTCTGACCGGTGTAAGGTGGAATCTTTGTGGTTTTGATTTGTATTTCCCTGATGCCGAGTGATGTGGAGCACTTTTTCATGTGTCTGCTGGCCATCTGGATGTCGTCTTTGTAGAAATGTCTGTTTATGTCCTCTGCCCATTATTGATTGGATTATTTGTTCTTTGGGTGTTGAGTTTGATAAGTTCCTTATAGATTTTGGATACTAGCCCTTTATCTGATATGTCATTTGCAAATATCTTCTCCCATTCTGTCAGTTGATTTTGGTTTTGTCTACTGTTTCCTTTGCTGTGCAAAACCTTTTGATCTTGACAAAGTCCCAATAGTTCATTTTTCCCCTTGCTTCCCTTGCCTTTGGCGATGTTTCTAGGAAGAAGTTGCTGCGGCTGAGGTCGAAGAGTTTGCTGCCTGTGTCCCTCTCAAAGTTTTTGGAGGATTCCTGTCTCACATTAAGGTCCTTCATCCATTTTGAGTCTAGTTTTGTGTGTGGTTTAAGGAAATGGTCCAATTTCATTTTTGTACACGTGGCTGTCCAATTTTCCCAACACCATTTGTTGAAGAGACTGTCTTTTTTCCATTGGACATTCTTTCCTGCTTTGTGGAAGATTAATTGACCATAGAGTTGAAGGTCAATTTCTGGGCTCTCTATTCTGTTCCATTGATCTATGTGTCTGTTTTTGTGCCAGTACCATACTGTCTTGATGATTACAGCTTTGTAGTATAGCTTGAAGTCTGGAATTGTGATGCCACCAACGTTGGTTTTCTTTTTCAACATTCCTCTGGCTATTCGAGGTCTTTTCTGATTGCGAATAAATTTTAGGATTATCTGTTCCTTTTCTTTGAAAAAAATTGATGGGATTTTGCTAGGGATTGCGTTAAACGCGTAGATTGCTTTAGGTAGCATAGACATTTTCACAATATTTGTTCTTCCAATCCATGAGCATGGAAGATTTTTCCATTTCTTTGTGTCTTCCTCAATTTCTTTCATGAGTACTTTATAGTTTTCTGAGTACAGATTCTTTGCCTCTTTGGGTAGGTTTATTCCTAGGTATCTTATGGTTTTGGGTGCAACTGTAAACAGGATCGACTCCTTAATTTCTCTTTCTTCGGTCTTGCTGTTGGTGTATAGAAATGCAGCTGATTTCTGTGCATTGATTTTATATCCTGACACTTTACTGAGTTCCTGTATGAGTTTCTGGCAGTTTTGGAGTGGAGTCTTTCGGGTTTTCCACATAAAGTATCCTATCATCTGCGAAGAGTGAGAGTTTGATTCTTCTTTGCCGATTCGGATGCCTTTAATTTCTTTTTGTTGTCTCATTGCTGAGGCTGGGACTTCTAGTACTATGTTGAATAGCAATGGTGACCGTGGACATCCCTGCTGTGTTCCTGACCTTAGGGAAAAGCTCTCAGTTTTTCCCCATTGAGAATGATATTCACTGTGGGTTTTTCATTGATGGCTTTGATGATATTGAGGTATGTACGCTCGATCCCTACACTTTGAAGAGTTTTGATCAAGAAAGGATGCTGTACTTTGTCAGATGCTTTTTCAGCATCTATTGAGGGTGTCATACGGTTCTTGTTCTTTCATGTATTAATGTATTGTATTACCTTGATTGATTGATTTGCAGATGTTGAGCCAACCTTGCAGCCCAGGAATAAATCCCAGTTGGTCATGGTGAATAATCCTTTTAATGTACTGTTGGATCCTATCAGCTAGTATTTTGGTGAGAATTTTTGCATTGGTCTGTAATTCTCCTTTTTGATGGGGTCTTTCTGTGGTTTGGGAATCAAGGTAATGCTTGATGTTTTCCTTCCATTTCTCTTTTTTGGAACAGTTTCAGGAGAATAGGTATTAATTCTTCTTTCAATGTTTGTTAAAATTCCCCTGGGAAGCCACCTGGCCCTGGGCTCGTGTTTGTTGGGAGATTTGGGGTGAGTGCTTCAATCTCCTTACTGGTTATGGGTCTGTTCAGGTTTTCTGTGTCTTTCTGGTTCAGTTTTGGTAGTTTATATGTCTCTAGGGATGTATCCATTTCTACCAGATTGTCAAATTTGGTGGTGTCTAGTTGCTTGTCATATGTTCTTAAGCTGTTTGTATTTCTTCGGTGTTGGTTGTGATCTCTCCTCTTTCATTCACGATTTTATTAATTTGCTTCCTTTCTCTTTTCTTTTTGATAAGTCTGGCCAGGGGTTTATCAATCTTATTAATTTTTTCAAAGAACCAGCTCCTAGTTTTGTTGATTTGTTCTACTGTTCTTTGGTTTCTATTTCATTGATTTCTGCTCTGATCTTTATTATTTCTCTCCTCCTGCTGTTTTAGGTTTTCTTTGCTGTTCTTTCTCCAGCTCCTTTAGGTGTAGGGTTAGGTTGTGCACTTGAGACCTTTCTTGTTGCTTGAGAAAGGCTTGTATCGCTATATATTTTCCTCTCCAGTCGCCTTTGCTGTGTCCCACAGATTTTGAATAGTTGTGTTTTCATTTTCATTTGTTTCCATGAATTTTTTCAGTTCTTCTTTAATTTTCTGGTTGGCCCATTCATTCTTTAGTAGGCTGCTCTTTAGCCTCCATGTATTTGAGTCCTTTCCAACTTTTCCTCTCGTGGTTAAGTTCCAGTCTCAAAGCATTGTGGTCTGAAAATACACAGGGAATAATCCCAATGTTTTGGTACCTGTTGAGACCTGGTTTGTGACCCAGGATGTGACCCATTCTGGACAATGTTCCATGTGCACTAGAGAAGAATGTGTATTCTGTTGCTTTGGGGTACTATGTTCTAAATATATCTGTGATGTCCATGTGGTCCAGTGTGTCATTTAACGCCATTATTTCCTTGTTGATCTTTTGCTTAGATGTCCATTTCAATGAGCGGGTTGTTAAAGTCACCTACTATTATTGTATTATTATCGATGTGTTTCTTTGATTTGACCAACTGATGAATTGGTTTATATAATTGGCTGCTCCTGTGTTAGGGGCATAGATCTTTAAAATTATTAGATCTTCTTGTTGGACAGACCCTTCACCTCTTATTATAGTCTTTGGCTTAAAATCTAATTTATCTGCTATAAGGATTGCCTCCCCAGCTTTCTTTTGATGTCCATTAGCATGGTAAATTGTTTTCCACCCCCTCACTTTAAATTTGGAGGTGTCATAATGAGTTTCTTGTAGACAGCATATCAATGGATCTTGTTTTTTTATCCATTCTGATACCCTGTGTCTTGTGATAGGGGCATTTAGCCCATTTACATTCAGGGTAACTATTGAAGGATATGAATTTAGTCCATTGTATTGCCTGTAAGGTGACCGTTACTGCATATTGTCTCTGTTCCTTTCTGATCTATGTTACTTTTAGGCTCTCTCTTTGCTTAGAGGACCCCTTTCAATATTTCCTGTAGGGCTGGTTTGATGTTTGCAAATTCTTTTAATTTTGTTTGTCCTGGAAGCTTTTTATCTCTCCTTTCTATTTTATCTCTCCTACTATTTCCAGCTTAGCTGGATGTAGTATTCTTGGCTGCATATTTTTCTCATTTAGTGCTCTGAATATATCATGCCAGTCCTTTCTGGTCTGCCAGGTCTCTGTGAATAAGTATGCTGTCAATCTAATATTTCGACCATTGTATGTTACAGACTTCTTGTCCTGAGCTGCTTTCAGGATTTTCTTTTTGTCACTAAGACTTGTAAGTTTTACTATTAGATGACAGGGTGTGTATCTTTTTTTATTGATTTTTGTGGGGCATTCTCTGTGCCTTCTGTTTTTTGATGCTTGTTCCCTTTGCCATATTAGGGAAATTTTCTATTATAATTTGCTCCAATATGCCTTCTGCCCCTCTCTTTCTTTCTTCTTCTTCTGGGATCCCAATTATTCTAGTATTGTTTCATCTTATGTTATCATTTATCTCTCAAATTCTCCCCTTGTGCTCCAGTAGTTGTTTGTCTCTCTTTTGCTCGGCTCCTTTATTCTCCGTCATTTGTTCTTCTAAATCACTAATTCTGGGGCACCTGGGTGGCTCAGTGGGTTAAAGCCTCTGCCTTCGGCTCAGGTCATGGTCCTAGTGTCCTGGGATCGAGCCCCACATCGGGCTCTGTGCTCTGCAGGGAGCCTGCTTCCACCTCTCTCTATCTGTCTGCTTCTCTGCCTACTTGTGATCTCTGTCTGTCAAATAAATAAATAAAATCTTTAAAAAAAAATAAATAAATCACTAATTCTCTCTTATATCTCATTTACCCTAGCAGGAAGAACCTCCATTTTTTATTGTAACTCATTAGTGCCGTCTTCGATTTCAACTTGGTTAGATTTTAGTTCTTTTATTTCTCCAAAAAGGGATTTTTATTTCTCCAGACAGGGATTCTCTAATACCTTCCATGCCTTTTTCAAGCCCAGCTAGCAGCTTGATAATCATCATTCTGAACTCTAGTTCTGACACATTACCAATGTCCATATTGATTAGGTCCCTAGCCATTGGTACTGCCTGCCTCTTGTTCTTTTTTTGGTGGTGAGTTTTTCCCGCCCTGTTGTTTTATCCAGATAAGAATATATGAATGAGAGAGTAAAATACTAAAAGGGTGGCAAAGACCCTAGAAAAATATATGCTAACCAAATCAGAGAAGACTCAAAACTCGGGGGGAGAAAAAAGGGAGGGAAATTTAAAAAAAAAAAATATATATATATATATATATATGACTGGTGAGTAGAACAGAGCCACCCACTTGATTTTGGGTATATTCTGGTCTCATAGAAGAAACTATGTCCCAAAATTTTAAAGGAAGAAAAACTTATATATATGCAAAAATAAGGGTAAACATGAAGCGATGGAATATGACTATAAAGATGAAAATTTAAAAAGATAATAAAATAGGAATTGATAAGTTGGGTGGAAAAAGAAAAAAAAAGAGGAGAGGATGTCCTAAGTCTGGAGCTAGATTTAAGGTATATTTTAATCTATTAGAAGAAATTACATCCCAAAATTTTAAAGAAAAAAAAATATGTATACAAAAAATAAGGTTAAATACAATGAAACAATAAAATATGACTATAACAATGAAAATTTTAAAAGATTTTTTTAGAAAAAGGTATTGATAAGATAGGAAATAGGAAAGTTAAAAAAAAAGAATAAGAAAAAAATAAAATTTAAAAAATTTAACTCTGTAAGACTAAAGGATCATGGGAAAAAAGCCATGAATTCTATGTGTTGCTTTTCCCTTGCTCTGGAGTTCTGCAGTTCTCCTTGATTGGTGATCTTGGTCTTGGCTCAGTGTTGTTTCTGATTTCTAGAGGCGGGGCCTGTTGCAGTGATTCTCAAATGTCTTTGCCCGAGGCAGAATTGCACTGCCCTTGCCAAGGGCCAGACTAAGTAATCTGCTCATGTTCTCTCTATTCTATCTTATTAAATAAGCTTTTGTTCCCTGAACGCTTTCCATAGAGCTCTGGAGGACAGGAGTGGAAATGGCGGCCTCCCAATTTCTGGCGCTGCAGGATCTGAGAGCTTGGGGCCCCACTCCTCAGTGTGCCCTCAGAGAAAAACAGTCAATCCCTCCCGTCTCCCTGATCTCCAGCCGCACTCTGGGTCACCAGGCCTGTGACCGAGCATTTCTATCTCTGTGCAGGGTCCTGTTTGGAGTCTCCAAACCCAGCAGATCACTGCGGTGCAGTCACGCACCACTCCTTCCAGAGGAGGAAGGAGGGGGTCTCTCTGGATCTGCCACTTGTGGGGTCCCTGCTCAAAGAGTGGTGGCATTACTGTGCGTTGCATCACAGTTTAAGCTAACCCTGAGCTGAGAGCTTCACCTCGGTCCATTTCTGTAGCTGGGTTCCCTGCTTCGATACCTGGGAGCTCTGCCACACTAGGCACCCCCGGTCTTTCAGTGACCCCGAGGGTTCTGAGACCACACTGTCCCCACAAGGGCTCCACCCCCACTTAGCCTCTGGAACAACATCCCTCAGTGGAGCAGACTTCTAAAAGTTCCAATTTTGTGCTCCACTGCTCTGCCGCTTGCTGGGAGCCGGCCCCTCCCCTGTGGTCTATCTTCCTGTCCTTTTGGATTGGCTTCTCCACACGTCCTACCTTCCCAAAAGTGGTCGATTTTCTGTTCCTAGAATTGCTGCTCTTCTCTTCTATTTCCTGTTGAATTTGTAGGTGTTCAGAATCTGATTAGTTGATCTTTGATAAAGCTGTCACGGTAGTTCAGTGAGGGAAAGGACAGTGATTTTAATGAATGTACAATTGGACATCCATATGGGGAAAATTCCATCTTTATTTTAAACTATATCTAAAAATTATCTCAGAATCCTGGGTGACTCAGTGGATTAAGCCACTGCCCTCAGCTCAGGTCATGATCCCAGGGTCCTGGGATCGAGCCCCGCATCAGGCTCTCTGCTCAGCGGGGAGCCTGCTTCCCCCTCTCTCTCAGCCTGACTCTGCCTGCTTGTGATCTCTCTCTCTGCCAAATAAATAAAATCTTTTAAAAAATAAAAAAATAAAAATAAAAATTATCTCAAAATGAATTATATTCCTAAACCTATGAGCTAAAACTATAAAACTTATAGGAGAAAATTTAGAAAATTTTGGTGACCTTTGTTTAGAAAAGATTTCTTAAATAGAAAACAAAAAGTAGGAAACAGAAAAGAAAAATCTGATTAAATATAAAACTTTATCCAAATAAAAAATTTCTGCTCTTTAAAAGTTACTAAGAAAAAGAAATTGGGAGCTACAGATGAGAAACCTTTTGAAGATATGTATCTGGCAAATGACTTGTATTCAGAATTTATTAAAAATAACTCAAGTAATTCAGTAATAAGAATGTAATAATAATAACACAACCAATTTAGTTTTAAAAATGGGTAAAAGATTTGAATAGTTTACCAGGGAAGATACACAGATGGACAAAAAGCACATAAAAAGATAAACAATGTCACTAGTCATTAGAAAAGGAAATTTAAAAAACAGTTATTCCTTCATGTCTACTGGAACAGCTAAAATTTCAAAATTAGACACCTGACCATATCATGTGTTGATGAAGATTTGAAGCACCTAGAGCTCTCAGGTTGCTGTGGGAAAGCAAAATGACCCAACTGTTTTGGAAAATAATTTAGTAATTTCTGATAAAGTTAAACATATTTACTGTGTGACCTCTCCTACATAATTTTACCCAGTTCCACTCCTATGTACTGACCCAAGATGTGAAACTTTAGTCCACATAAAAACCTGTATGTAAATATTTATACCAGCTTTATTCATAACAGTAAAAAATTAGAAAAAACCCAAATGTCTGTCACCTGATGAATGGATGGACAAATTGTGGGATATCCATAAAATTGTTTACTACCCAGTAAGAAAAGGATCAAACTACTGGTACATGCAACAACATGGGTGGATTTCAAAAGTATTATGCTTTGTGACAGTGGTTGCCAGGGGCTGGAGGTGGAAGGAGAGGATTGATTGTACAGGGGCACAGGAAGATTTTCATGGTGATGGAAAATTACCTTTATTCCGGTTGTGGGTGTCACTTGACTGTGTACATTTGTCCAAAATCATGCAACTGTGTGCTTAAAAAAGGTGAGTATACTCCATAAACTTGACACATAGGAAAGGATTCTCAGCCTTCCTACTCCTTTTTTTTTTTTTTCAAACAAGCATATTAAAAATGGGACTTTTTTCACCTCTCAGACTGGCCAAGATCAAAGTTCTGCATATTGCTCTAGGATCTGGGGATCAGTCAATGGTACAGCCTCTGAGGGGTAGTTGAGGAATAGCTTTCAAAATTAAAAATGCATGTACTTGGGGTGCCTGGGTGGCTCAGTGGGTTGAGCCTCTGCCTTCGGCTCAGGTCTTGATCTCAGGGGCCTGGGATCGAGCCTCACATCAGGCTTTCTGCTCAGCAGGGAGCCTGCTTCTCCCTCTCTCTCTTTGCCTGCCTGTCTGCCTACTTGTGATCTTTGTCAAAAAAATAAATAAAATCTTTAAAAAAAATGCATGTACTTTTTTATTTCAATTTTACTTTGAGGGAATTTTTTGTTTTCTGTAAGTAAGACATATACATGGAAACAGTAGTTTATATCATTGTTTATCATAACAAAACTCGGGGAATAATCTAATTTCCATTAACGGGAACATTACGATACAGTGAAGTACTTCTGTGAGGTAGATAAATTTGTGTGCTAATGTGGAACACTTTCTCAAGGTATTGTCAAATGAAAATAACAGTGCACAAAATGACATGTATAGTGTACATGTGTTTATGTTTTTAAAAAGTGGTATGTATTTATGTGCTTTTATATGCTTATATTTGCATGTGGTATTAGAGATAGCATACATATACACAGAACTGTTATTTATAGTTGCCTCTAGCACAGGAAAGGTTTACATTTTAATGTTTATCTACTTGTTTTGCTTGAATATTTTTTTGCCAGGTACACATGTTATTTTCTCAGTTAAAGAGAAAAAAATTAATTTACATACAATTATAATGAATTCTTAGGAAATTTAGGAGTACATAGATGGCTGGTCCTGATCATTTCCTCCAGAATGTCTCTTGTGTTTTCATCAGCAACACAGTACTGGACTAGATGGATCTTTCTAGTCCATCTGATTGTTGAGATGTTTCTGAGACTATTCCCCTTGTAACCGCTGCTTCCAGTCTGTCTCCTATTTTTCCAGATTCCTGTGGGAGCAGATTCATGAAGAAATACATTCAGTTTAGTTTACCCACAGGCTGCCTTTCTGTATGTTGGCCTGATCCTCTGGCTTAGGTTCGTTTCACAGTGTAATGCAATGGTCAAGTGACTTGGTGGGGAGAAATGTACTGAGTTCAGAGGATAATTGTAATTATGCCTTTGCATCATGTTTGGATGCCACCAGGGTTTCTCTGAGTGAGAGGGAGCATTGGTAAGGGAGGTGTGGACATTGGCAGCACTTTCTGAAAATGAGGCGGTTTGGGAGGCTGTATTCAATTTAGTTTGGATATTAAATGAATTAAAATGGACGTGCTCAAGTTCTAAACCTTGCCTCGTTGGTGCTATAAAAAGCCCTTTAGCCAAGCTGTAATCTGACTCTCCTCTCTGTAATGTTACACAATATTCCTATGGTTACAGAGCCCGAATAAATGGACGCTAATCATTAGTTTGCTAAATGTGGTCCGTGGAACAGTTCACAACTCCCAGACCTGCCAACTGCTGCTTGTTTAGTGTTGGGCTCACTCTTCTTGGGTGGAAGTTGGTTTGTTCCTCAGAAAAATGTACAGTAACAGTTGTCTTGCATCCAGGAACCATGCACTATGGCAGCTCTCCATGTGTCTCGGGTTGGGGAGGGGAAAAGGTCATGCTAAGCAAAGTTTTTTGGTACATGCTCTTCCGCAGGAAGAAACCATTAAGGGAGTGAAAGATGACAAAGCAAGAAGAGAATTAAAGCGGCAGAGGTTTTGGTCATTTGGAGAATCACCCTTGGGTTGGCTTTTCAGAAATTTGCTGTGATAGAGCTTTATGGAGTTTGCTATTCTGTGACCCTAGAAATAAAATCACACACTTTATGTTGTTTATTGTTTGTTTCATGTGATAAGACAGATTTCAGTAATGCTAGGGTCACCTGCAAACACATAAATGTGCTGTCTTTAAGAACTAAATGCATTGGGAGCTGGGGCCTTTTCTATTTCACCTAATACATATGGGGGGGCACCTGGGTGGCGCAGTAAGTTAAACATCTGACTCTTGGTTTTAGCTCAGGTTGTGATCTCACAACCTGATCAAGCCCCTCGTGGACTTTATGCCCAGGGCAGAGTCTACTTAAGTTTCTTTCTCCTTCTGCCCCTCCCCTAAAATTAATAAATAAATCTTTTTAAAAAAATTAAATGTGGGGACCTGGGTGGCTCAGTGGGTTAAAGCCTCTGTCTTTAGCTCAGGTCATGAGCCCAGGGTCCTGGGATCGAGCCCCGCATTGGGCTCTCTGCTCTGCAGGGAGCCTGCTTCCCGCAACCCCCCCACCCCCACCTACTTGTGATCTCTGTCTGTCAAATAAGTGAATAAAATATTTTTTAAAAATTAAATGTATCAGGGAACATACTGAGAGCAGTGGGTATCAGCTGGATTTGTGCCCTTACCTGGGGATTAGAGCCTAACTCCTTAATCCACTCATGATTATTTGGACTCTTCCTACTAGAATGAAAGTGGGTTCTTTCCTAATAAATAGAAAATATATTGTGCCCACTTGTGACTCATTCTCCCCTTCCAGCTGAAAAGCTGTGTCTCTGCAGGAAGAACCTCTTTTTTCTTTGAGACTGTTGAGAAAGAGTCCAGTGGCTGTTTCTGTTTAACTGCTCTATTATTTAGTTCTCTTCTGATTGTAAAAAAAAAAAGAAAGAAAGAAAGAAAGAAAGAAAGAAAGAAAAAACAGAAAACCTGACCTTACCTAGCTTAAGGAAAAGGGAATTTATAGGCTCATATGATAAGAAAGGAATGGCGAGATATGAGGGCTCAACCCATGTCATCAAGACCAGCTCTCTCTGCTTCTCTCATTTCTGGCTTTGTCTGTCAGACTTCACTCTTGGGCTCTAGGTGGTGGCATCTAGAGCAGTTCGGAGAACCTTCCAGGTACAAACCCAAAAGGAAATAGCAGAGAGTCTCTCCCCTGTCTCCTAGAAAGGTCCTGACATTCCACTGGCTTAGGTCTTGGGTTCTTCCTGAACCAGCCATGGGGCCAAAGAGATGCTGTGCTTTGATTGGTCTGTCTGACTCTCATTTCCCACCCCTGGAAGCCTAGAGCCTTCCCCCAAGCATGTGCAGTAGACATGCAAATCACTAGTCTTGTTGTGTAAGAAAGCTGGATTCTATCTTCACCGTACTGAAAGCCTTCACTTCCAACCATCTTGTCAGTGGTGAGATGGGGCTGTGTGCTGCCCAGGAAGACTAGCTCTAAGAGTGGTCTCTTCCTTTAATACATGTGCATTTTCAATACACACGTTTGTTGACCAGTCCACACAAGAGGAGACGAAAGAAGAAATGATAAGGAGCCAGTGTAATTATGGCGGTCCCCATTGCACTTCTTGGCTTAAGGCAATTTAAAAAAAAAGACATATAAAAGTAATGGAATTGAGTCATAGTTTAGAAAATATAAAAACAACAGTTCTCCCCCTCTAACACAACCACTATATTAATTTTAGAGTACTTCCTTTCAGCCTTTGTTCATACAGTTTTTTCGTAAACTTTCAAATCTTGGTTTGTTTGGCTGTTTTTGCTTGACATTGCATGATAATCCACTCATTTTCCCTACTGTTGCATAGTCAGTATTTTCATATAAATGCAGTATAGTTTTCCATCAGGGAGCCATGTCAAAATAATCATTCGTCCATCATTGGACATTTAAGTTATCTCCTTTTAAAATTTGTTCTGCTGTTACAGAGAATTGGCATGTATTGAATGTTCCTGGGGTATGTAACTTTGGTTTTGCTTTATCTTATTTTCTGAGGCTAGATTGTGAGAAATGGGATTACTGCTTCAAAGGGTATAAACAGTTTTATGTCTCTTGATACATATTGCCAAATTGCTTTTCATAACTGTTGCATTTTATCTCTTCTGCCTCCAGCAGTTTCTGAGAGGATCCATTTCACTACATTTTTGTCAGCAATAGATACTTGGATTTTTAACCATATTCTTAACCGAACCAACAAAAAAAAATAGGTGTTGTTTTGTTTTAATTTGGATTTCTTTGGTTAATAGGGAGGCTGAATGGTTTTATATACCATGCTTGTTTTTTAGCTGTATTTTCTGCTCCTGTTTACACATTGCCTTTTCTTCTTTTTAGACCCCAAAACAGCTTCTGAAACAGAGACCGATATCTGTGCTGAATGGGAGATAAAGACAATCACTAGTGCTTTGAAGACCTACCTAAGGTAGGGACTTTCCATTTGCAGGGCAGGGTGCCAGCTTGCTATCATGCAATCAGGAAGAAAGCAGTTTTATTTCCAGCCTCCAGAAAGCTGTTGAGTGGGTGTTTGGATATAGAAACAGCTTATGTGTGGGTGCAATTAGCTCAGCTGGTCAAACCAATTGTAAGCCATCCATCCTTGATGGGTTGCCATTTGTGGGGATGCCATGAGTGATTCAAGAAGCTTTGCTCTTTATGAGAAGTTACTATGATGATTAGCCTTTAACAGAACCTAAAATATCTAAAATATTGTATTTCCTGAAATCCCCAAATACTCTAGTCAGAAAACAAGGAACCCCGTATCTCAGTCTGATGAAAATGCATAATTACATACATATCCTATGTGTTTTGATGGTTTTGTGCATTGCAATATGATCTATCTACAGATAGATAGACTCCTTAATAGATTGTCCTTATTAATGGAAGTCCTTTTTGACTCCTTCTGCTTATATAGGAAAATGTTATTTTATTGGAGAAGAGACTTTTTATCTCGTAACACTGTGCATGGTATGACTCCTATTTTCTGCCCCTCCCTTGGTTATTTAGGGAGTGGGTGATTCTAGCTGCCCCCATCTCAGTTTTATGAAGTGACTGAAACTTACCCTGAACTTGAAGGGTAGGTGAGGGTCCAGTCTCAACTAAGAGGAGACCGGTGAACTGCATAAGCATTTGTTCAGGTTTTGTGAAGATTCACTTGGCTCAAAAACAAAGGAGGAAAAAGCCCCAGAAAAGAAATTGGTGATGCAGGTTTTATTGGCTATTGGGAAATTGATAGAAGGATCTTGAAGTCAAGAGTAAGATGTAATGCAAGTGATGATCAGGAGTTAAATTGGGGATTCTGATGAGAATAAAATAGAACCTGAGCCAAGAATAATTTATAGTCTGTTGAGAAGGTTGTTATTTGGACTGTCAGAAAAAAGCTGAAGTTTACAGTTAAACACACTCATTAAACATATTGATTAAACATTCATACCACATATACTATCACTGTAGTTTACACAAAGCCAAATCACAGAGGTTTGTCTTTAGCACTTAATTTGTGCATGTTGATCTAATGATTAGCTAACAAACGTTAAGTATAAAACATACTTTAAAAAAACTATATAAAGTTTGATTATGTCATGCATAATGTTAGGGGTTCTAGCCCTTTTGGCATTCTGGAGCAACCCTTGGTAGTGAATTTGCCACAAAATCACAGAAGTCTCTCATAGTGTTTCCAGATGAACTGATTTTTAATTACATGCCGCTGGGAAGACAAGAGTTTAAGCACAGGTAATTACAAATGTTTAGTTAGTTTCCTTTTTCTTAGACACATCTTAAAATGCTCTTGTCAATGGGTGAGTCACTGACTGAAAAGGAAATCTCTTGGCTTGTGCTAGACTTTCACATTAGCACTTTCCTAGTTGTAACTAGGAAACATAGTTGTATCCATTCCCTTAAAAAGAAAGAGCATGAAAATGTCACAGGAAATCTCAGGACCCTTTCAAAAAGAGAAACTCAGTTGGGCTATTGAGTTGCTATTTTGTCCCTTGATCTTAGTCTGTATACAGTTGGGCAGTGTCTATGCTGCTATTTAGGGAGTCTGTTTGTTTTTATTAAACTGACTGGTGTATATCCTTTTATCCCAGAATGCTTCCAGGACCACTCATGATGTACCAGTTTCAAAGAAGTTTCATCAAAGCAGCAAGTAAGCTTTCTTTTTGCCAGTTTTAAGGGGGAAAGGAATACATTTGTCTATATCAAAGAACAGTTAGTATCCCAAAATAAAAACTTTCTACCCTTTGTATTTTGTATGTAAATACCTACACATGTGCTCATGAGACAGACACAAAATAGAAACGAAACCAAACTGGGATTGTCAAGGGCCCTGCTACCACACTGAATTTACAGTAGAGGAGAGAAACTTCAGAATGTGTTTTTGGGGTGGGGAGAGGAGAGGAAAGCAAGTTTGGCTTTCTAATTTTGATTATTGGAGTTCTAACTCCTTGGGTTTTTTCCCAGCCCTTGAGTAGCATTTTGCAGAATGAATCAGACTTCACACATTACCTAAATTGAGCATTGGAATTGTTTCCTTGAATATGACACCATTTATGTAACTTCCCAGTCCCCTTTCCATCATGGATTCCATTTACAGCGTATGATCATTCTTCAGTTATATCATCCAGGTCCCTTGCGTCATATTACTGGTATTAAAATACATAGGGATTAGGTGCAAGCTACCCTAAGTATACGGGAATCTGTCTGCTCAGGACAGGCCTCCTGTAAGAGATAGTAAGATTCTCTATCAGATTTAAATCTGGCATCAATCTCCACAGTGTTACTATGTCAATAGTCTCTGTGGTCTCCCTGCTTCCTTTAAGCCTTCAAAGTTTGTTTGTCGTGGTAACTACTACTGGCCCTATTTAGTAGTACCTAATGTTCTGGTGGCCTTATCTTCTCAGAGTTGTCTCCTTAAAAGAGGGAGGAGAAAGACTTGAGAGAAAGCTGGGAGTAAAGATCGTGTTTATGTGATTTCTTTCTCAGAGAAATTCCAAACCCATAGCAGCCATTCTCTAATTAAACCTCACATCAATCCTATAAATAGGTGTGTGAGCACTGTCAGTTTATCTCCCAGAGAAATGAAGCCACTTACCCAAATTCAACCACGCCATGGCAGGGTTTGATTGAGTGACAGGTTGGCAGGAAGATTTACATGTTTCATCAGCCATTTCTTTCTTCCACTGGGCTGGTTGGGTGTCATACATGACTTGAGAGTGACTGGACATTGCCTTTGATTTGTCAGATGCTGTCTTGAGACATTGTTTTGATATTTGAGACCCTTGTAATGTTGTTCATGTACAATTTGTTCATCATTTGACAAGTGCATAAAGTTCCTTCCTTCCTTGAAATGAAGCCGTCGTTCTAGGAAGCCAGCTGCTCCCAGGTTTCTGTCTGCTCTAAGTGTGCAGTTGACTGGCTCCATTTCTTCCCATCATCATTTTGGTTTGAATTCTTTAAACAGTCATTTTTTAAAATGAATTGTTACAGAAAGCACCATTAAAAACACTTAGACCGGGACGCCTGGGTGGCTCAGTTGGTTAAGCAGCTGCCTTCAGCTCAGGTCATGATCCCAGCGTCCTGGGATCGAGTCCCACATCGGGCTCCTTGTTCTGTGGGGAGCCTGCTTCTCCCTCTGCCTCTGCCTGCCATTCTGTCTTCCTGTGCTTGCTCGCTCTCTCTCTCTCTCTGACAAATAAATAAATAAAATCTTTAAAAAAAAAAAAAAAAAAAACACTTAGACCTAGGGGCACCTGGGTGGCTCAGTGGGTTGGGCCTCTGCCTTCGGCTCGGGTCGTGGTCCCGGGGTCCTGGGATCGAGCCCCGCATTGGGTTCTCTGCTTGGCAGGGAGCCTGCTTCCCCCTCTCTCTCTCTGCCTACTTGTGATCTCTGTCTGTCAAATAAATAAATTGAAAACAACAACAACAAAAACAAAAACAACACTTAGACCTAGCCATGAGTCCATAGAACAGGTTCTTAAACCTTTGAGAAATCCTCAGTCTGTTAGTGCCCAACCTTTGGTTTCCTTTGATTTTGTTTTGTAATCTGATTTGGCTGTGTCACTGATCAAATATTACGTCCTTCCTTCCTTTGCAGAGCTGGAAAACCAGGAGTCTCGGGTCTCTGAAATCCACAGCCTTGTTCATCGGCTCCCAGAGAAAAATAGGCAGATGTTACAGCTGCTCATGAACCACTTGGCAAAGTAGGTTTAAGACGGAATGCTGCCCTCTTCTCACCCTTAGAAAGTTCATGTCTTAGTGCTAAAGCTGGTCTCTGTTCTGCTCAGGTTTCCCCCTCCCACTGTTGCATCAGGAATGCTGAAGGGTTAGGAAAGAAATGTGTGAAATGTTAACTGCAGTGGGTAACAGCAGTAAATGCCACGTGGTCCTTACAGAGGAGGCTGGGGAAGCGCCCAGGATACCAGGCCACCAGGCAGAGAGGTCAGGGGGCTTTTGTTCTTGTGATGTCCTAGGGTAAACAGGAATATGTCATCCATGATAACTAGGTCACAAAGCAGAGTTTTCAGGAGTTATATGTTCTTGTGATGATCAGAGACAAATAGGAACATGTTGTGGGTTTACAGACCTGGGATTTGGAGTAAAGAGGCCTGGGTTCTAGAGTTGACTGTGTTCTTAAGCCACTTAATGAACCCTGGCAAGCAATGGACCCCTCAATTCCTTAGTTTCTTCATCAGTCAGGTATGGATAATAGGCTCCTCTTTATCTACAGTGTTAGTGCTTTTGAATGTTACATGTGTTAAAGCCTAGGGAATAAATCAACTAACTATCTTTCACAGATGCCTACGTGCCCTCTGAGATAAAGCAAGGCATTCAGCATGGGGCCTGACTGTCCTGCTAAGAATATTTACTCTTGGGATGGTTTTGAGTTTTTGTTTATTAACTATTGGTGGACCCTTTTGGAAATGGCCTTCTTGACTTACCTTGCTATATCAGTGACTGCATGTGTGTATGTTCTAACCTTCCATTGACTTGGATGAATGTTCTTGGTTGGAGACTGGAGTATTTAAGAAAGACTACAACAGCTAACTTAAGCCGTTAAGCCACACAGTCTACGGAACTGGTTAGTGTGTTGTGCATTTAGTCCTTACCCACACTTTTCTCATGCCATTAAGTCATTTCTCTGGGATAAGTCGATAGTCAGCTGAGAAAGATTATGATGGTTTGTTTTCCTGTTTCTACTAAGCACATTGATAGCGCCTTATAGAAAGAGAGTATATGTGTTCCCAAAAGATTTCCACAGATTTTAACTATGAAGGAGCAAGAGTGTTTAGCATGTTGGTCAGAAGCAATTAGGCAGAATCAAGGATTTCCCTGTTATTGGTCAAATGTTTTTCTTGCCATGTGGTATCAGGACTGCATGTTCAGAAACAATTAAGCATAGCAGAGAACATGCAAGCTTACAAGGAGAATGCCCAAAAAATGTCAAAGAGTCCTGATGAAGTGCATTTAAAATAATGAGAACTGGGTTTAAAAAGTAACTCCAGATGCTCTCAGATGACATTTTGGTGCCTATTCCACACAACCCAGTCAGGCATTTGTTCAATAGAAAAGCTGGTTTAGATTTTAGTTACAAAACTTTGCACACTTGAAGGGCCTTTACTGAAACAGAGGAAGTTCTGGTTATATACTCTGGCCAAGTATGTGTGGGGATGCTCAGGGCTGCTCTATTAGGGCCACTAGGCTTTGAGCCTCTAGGGAGCAGCTGGAGGAGAAGGCTTCAGAACCAGCTGAGAGCAGTGGGCTTTTCAAGCTGTGGAGTTGTGCTGAGAGCTTAATTGGACTGAGCATGACGGAAAGTAAATGGTGATCCAGCAGACTCACTACTGCATCTGCCCATTTTAAAGTGCCGTGAGGATTGTTAGGAATCTTAAAGGGGGGAAGAAAATGATTTTAAAAAACACCAAAAACTGTTAAGGTAGATCTTAAACACTTGAGCCTATTTTTCTCTTGGGTGATAGTTCACTTTCTCCCTCTTGTCCACCTCTGTGTTCCAAACCCCATTAAATTCAAACCATCTTTGTCCCTGATCTAACAAGAAGTACACCTGGAATATGCAGGTGACATCTATGACCTTGACTTTTGCCTTCTAATGAATTTAAACCAACTTTGTTGCCGGAGTTACTTACAGTATAGCATTTATGGAGCATTGTGTCTTGCCTTTGATTCACAATCACAATGATTTTCTTTGGTTCTATGAGGTTATGTGGCATTTCTTTGTTCATTTAATCCTTAAGGAATGTACATAGAGCTATAGTGTGAGTTGGTCAGAGCCAATATTATAACACACAGACTTAAGTTCTCAGTAGGCTCTGTTCTTGGTCTCAGAAGATAGGGATTAAAAGTATCTTTGTGGAGATGGGTATAAATGTGCGTTGCTTAATCCAGTAAGGAGTATTTATTTAGTTCTGAAAAAAGGCTTTGGCACCCAGAGGAGTTCTAAGATTCCATTTAAATGCTATATTCTCATTTACAGCACTGTCCTATTTTAAAATTGACCAGGAAATGATAGTTAACTTGGGATAAGGGGTTTGTCTGTTTGATTCCAGTTTTCTCAGTTTCAGACTTACTCTCTGATAAGCCTGAACTATTGTTCCTCTGGTCCACTTACTTAATGGTCAACTTCCTTCCTAAGTTTTGGTTTCAGGGCTGGATCTGCTGGAAAACCCGTGTTCACTGCTCTCATTACCTACCGTGTATTCCCTGTGTATCTCTCAGTTGTTTGGTTCAAAGGAAGGATACTTTGTGCTGTGCAATTTTTAAAGTGCTCTTTTGAAACGCTTTCCAAAATTGCTTTCTTTTAACTGTGGAGAGAGTTAAGACATTTTATATTTAATCCCAAGTAGAAATGCACTCAGAGGGGAAAAAAGTCTTAGGGGAAAGGATAAAATCTCAAAGCCTCCAAGCAAATGCTTACCAGGGTGCATCCAAATCACAGAGTTGTTGGGTTTGTTTCAGATCTCAGAGGGAACATAAAAATTACAGGCAACCGTGCACATATTTTTGTTGTTCCAGCTTAAATCCACTATGATAATTAGATGTTTTCTATTTGGATTCTGGAATCTAGTGTGTAATCTGGAGTCACGTCCCTCAAAGTACAGTTCGACTCACCTGGCGTATTTGTTTACAATTGAATTGGGGGACCCCACCCCTGCTCTACTAAATTGGACTCTCCTTGCGAATCTGCATGTCTGGTTTATTTCTCAGGTAATTAAGTAGCAAACGGTCTTTTAAGAATCACTGGCTAAGAGAATGGGCCACATGCAGGGATTTTCTAGAAGAGAGAAATGGTATTGAGTGGAAAGGATTAGGATTTAGGAAGGTAATAGAAATAGCACAAAGAAGCTCAAAGCAATGAATTCAAAAAGGAGATTTCATAATCAAATTACTAGAAAATCCAGTTTTGATTTCCCATATCTTTACAGTTTGACATTACATTAAATTGAGTGTTCAGCAAATGGTTTTCTTTTAAAATCATGCATAAAGCATTTTTAATAGTAAAGGAAATGGTCCCTGGATAGCTGTGGGATCTTGTGGAAATTAATCCACTCTCTGAACCTCAGTTTTCTGAGTTCCCTTCTAATCATGTAATTCTGTGTTTTCATCAGGTAAAAGGAGTGGAGAAGAGAAAAAAATCCCAATATTATAATTGTAGAAAGAAATAAGAGTAGATGAAAAATAAAGACAAATTTCATGGTAGTTTCCTAATACCTACATATTATGATGACTCCAACTATGTTGCATATCCCCACACATACCATTCGTAGTGGCTCATCATTTTATTACACTGTTTATGCTGCACTGGAAGGATTTCAAAGACTCTCCATACATCAGGAGTAGCTATTAAAAACACCTTTCACAGCTAGTTTTCCCAAAATGCTTATTGAGAAATCAGTCGTAGTCTCTTCTCTTTTTTGAAGCAAGTATTCCTTTGTTTCTAGGATGTTGTCAAAGAGGTAGAGCCCTTTTCTTGCTTCCGCAAAGAAGTATTCTATCATTTAGGATGTTCTGGGCTGTAAGAAACAGAAAATCCAATTCAAAATGGCTTAAACAATAAAGGAATCTGTTTCTCATTACACAGAATCAGCCCAAAGGGTTGGTTAATTTCTTGGCTCACGAAGTATTCAGGTTATTTCTATGGTGTTGCTCCCAGCCAGCATCACTGTGCTGGCTAGGTCAGGGTCATAAGATGTTGTGTTGCATCCTTGCACATTTGTGGTTGTCCAGAGGCAAGAAAAATCATTATTTTTTTCTCCGCTTCTCTATTTAAGAGCTATGATGATATTTTTCCCAGAAGTTCTCCAGACTTCCCATCACATATTACTGATTTGAAACACTCTTCAACAAGGGGAATGGGGCCACCATGATTTTTTTATACCAAACAGAACTTCCTTGGGCCACTGGTGGGAAGCCTAGATATCAGTATAAAAGCAGAGCTCTGAGTAGGCAGTGCCTGATGCTTACTGCAAATAGTCTTGATAAAATATGATTCAACAGAGAACATTAAATCTATTGAATGATTTTCATGTGGTGTGCTAATACAATTAAGACAAATGGGACAGATAGACCAGTTTGGGAGAGAAGAAGAATACATCTGCAGTATGGGCACACATACACTAAAATTCTAAGATTTGGGAGGTGGAAGACAGGACAGAGAAATGAGGAGGGCAAAATCAACTTTAGTCTCATTACCACTTGCTGATTCCTATTATTTTCATTACTTCATCATATGATGTTTATTTGGATGATCTGTTACTTGTTGTGGCTTTGCAAAAATGACAAAATTCTGTATATTGCAGAAATCATAAAATGATTTAGAGCAAATGCTTGGCATACAAGTGAGATCTTATCAAAATACGTAAACTCCCAATGAATACTGTTACGCTGAAAAGAAATTAAAAAAAAAAAAATACGTAAACTCCATTGTCACAAGTTATCAAGAGTTGAGCATCTAGTGGCTTGGCTGTTTTCCCCCTTGGAATATGAATACTTCCAGGAATTCCTGCCAGTCCAGAAGAATATATTCATATTTCCTTAATGATCCAGAAGGAGAGTGAATTGGGTTCACGTACAAATGCCTGTGGTTATAAAGAAAGTCATTGCTAGGCCTTAGAACCAAAGAGAACTGTGTGATGGTTAACTAGCATTCTTTGAAGTTCTTAAGAAATGGTCAAAATAAAAGGAAGTGGGCATGGATACTTGGCATTAACATATATCTTATAGATATTCTAATATTCCTTCTTCTTCCATCCCAAATCTAAAGATTTGGTTTATTGACGAACCGTTGAACGTGAGAATAGCTAGTTATTTCCTTGCCCTCAAGACTAGTCCAAACAAAACAGCTGTGGAATTTTACAAAGCACGTTTAAAAGAAAATAGTGCTTTTGAGATGATGACTTTCTAAAATGGAAAGCTCCTATGAGCTTCTCTGGCAATCTTACCTCAGCCATACACCCTGGCTCCTAAACCTTCCCTCTCTCTAGTAACCCCTGGACACCCGCTGCTGCCAGTACAGCATTGCTTGGCTACTGGGCCACTGGTGGTGGGTCCTGATACCCCCATAGAGCCATGCTGACCACATTCTCCAGTTCCATTTGGCTTCTACCTCATTGAATCCTACCCTGAACTGGTAGTTCTGGTGATTTTAACTCCTTTCTACCTCCTGAAGCTACCCACTCCCCCAGTCCAAGCTGGCGTCATCTCTTTCCCAGACTGCTTGCAAAGGCCACCTCCCAACTCACTCTGGCTCTCTTCCATTCCACAGAATGCATGCTCTGCAGCTGGGGAACTTGGAACATTGCAGAGTTTAACATGTGATTCCCTTGCTTAAAAAAAATTCAAAGGAAACTTTCCCATTGCTCTGAAGATAAAACTCAGGGAACCACCTCCAACATCTTGTCTGGGCTGGACACTCACACTTCACAGCCTCATCTTGTGTCCCCTCATGATCTCCTCTGCGTCCCTACTGCATGGCACACACAGACACTCACACATATTTGTCAGGTAGAAGCATGAAGAGTGTCTTGACAATTTCTCAAACATTCTCTTTCCATCTCCCTCTTTTTACCTTGTGCAATTCATTTTCCTCTGTTTAGAATGGTCCCTCCCCAATGTCTGCCTGCCAAAGTCTACCTCATTCTTTAGCCCCAGCTCAGATGTCGTTGACTACAAGAATCCTTTCTGCCTCAAGGGCCCTCTCGCTTTCCTCAGCTCCCATAGGCTTCGCTTATTTCTCCCTTTTAATGGGTATCATATTCCACCTTGTGGGACAGTTGACCAAGTGACTATCTTCTTAATCCTACTAGGTCATTAAACTCTCAGGGGACAGGCAGTCTGTCTTCCTTTATCTTTTGTTTCTTACTTAGAGGTTGCAAACAACGGTGTCCAGCCAGAGTAGTGCATACATGCATTCTGTCTGGTATTGTTCTACATGTTGCCATTTTAAAATTTTGGACAGATTTCTAACATTTTTAACTGGGGTGATTTTACTTGAAAAAATTTAGATGTCTTTGCTCAGAGTTGGCTGCAACTGGGTAGAGGCCACACCCTAACCCCCGGGCATGCTTTCTTCATCGCACCAAATCCTAGCGGTCTCTGTTATCCCTTGGGTGTAGTCAACCTCTTTTGTGCCCCCACCTGCCTGGCCATGGGGTAGGCATCTGAATTATCAGCACCTGGCCCATCTGTCTGCTAGTCCTGAAAGAGGGACTCCAGAGTGAGTGATCGCTTAATTAATGAACAAGCAAAAATGGACTGGGAGAATCATTTCCCTGACCAGCTATGTTTTTTCTCCTAAAATATTTATTTCTGATAAATTAGAGGTCACTGGAAGAAGTAGGAAGAAGTGCTTCCAGATCTGTTTATGTGCATGGGCTGGAGAGGAGAATGTATTTTTTTAAGACTAAGAATGGGATTCTCAAAGGACCTTCTCTAGCTATTTTTGGCACACTGAAAGGAAAATCTATTTAAAGGGATACTGCAAAGAGGAGAACCACATATTTTAAAGCAAACAGGCAACTTAGCACTTTAAATTAATGGAAATGTAGACAAAATCAAACCTCAGCCCTTATTTAGCCTGGTTGCCAGACCTTGACTTACTTTCAACTTCCAGAATTTCTCTGTTCTGTGACCTTTCAGTCTTTAGGGTTAGGAGAAGGAAAGATACAAGTTAAGTTTAAATTTTTGCTTTAAAAAAAAAAAAACAATTTCTGAATTCAAAGAACTAAATCCTTCACATCCTAAGAAACACCCATTCTGCAAAGGGAAATGCTTGGCTTCAAGCTGTTAATGCTCAGCAGTCTTGGAGCCCCTTTGATTTGGGTCTCCTGTTTGCACTGAGTTGTTCCACTTCTGTTGGGTTAATGTTTTCAGTGACTTTCCTGTTCTCTGATGTACCTTTTCCTCTTCTGAACCCAGTTGGCCATGGAGTTTCCCTCTCAAATTCCAGGAGGAGCAAAGAGAAGGACACCATCTTTTCCTTTCTCAGGGGCTGCCCCCATTTATTGTGAGGTATTATAAAAGCGAGGGTATTAACTAACATAAAAATGACTTTGTTCTTCTTAGCCAGCTTTTAGCAGAACCAGATTTCCTTCTCTCTCTTTTCTTTTTTCTTTCTTTCCTTTCTTTTTAAGTCTTTTTCATTTCCGAATTTGAGTCACCTTTCTTTTTCTTCTTGGTGAATGTAGCTAAAGTTCCATCTATTTCATCTTTTCAAAAAAGATCTTGTCTGTTGCCTTTTTCATCCCCAATTCTTTTATTTCTGCTCTGATGAGCCTTATTTCTTAGGCATTAGGCCCAGGATTGGTTCTGTTGAATTCTCTCTTCAGTGGCACAACAGTAATTGATTTGCTTCCGTTGTGTGGGGCGGGGCGCCCACGCCCTCTCTTGTTGCGCCTTCTTTGCATTGAATGGTGAGCATTACCTGCAGTACTTATTTTCTTACTCTGACCAGTTTCCTAATCGATTCTTCCCAGCTATTGTGGCTCAGACCTGGCAGCTGCAGTTGAGGCAGCTGGCAGACTTCTAGGCAGTCAAAGCTCATCACTGAGAGAGCACAGTGCTTAAGAGACCATTTCTGGAGTCAGACTGCCTGGTCTGGCTCTTGTCCCTTCTGCAACTTTATGTGAATTATTTCTCTATGCCTGAGTTTCCTTATGTGAAACGGATCTCAAATAACACTATCAGAAACTTTTAAATTAGCACATCAGATTCTGTTGGCTTGTCCTGTGTGTACTTCAGCTAGCACTGCAGGAGCCGGTTAGGTAGCCTGCACCTTGCTTCATGCAGGTGCAGCCTGGTAGCTTGTCACCTCTTCCCATACCAGGTGCCTCCTGCCTCTTCCTTCCCACTCCAGGGAGGCATGACACAGAGCGGCATCTACACATGCACAACCTGAAAGCAAGGGGTTATTTTTTAAAATTCTGAGGGGAAACCTTTGACTAATTGGGGGGGGTGGGGGGGAGGAGCTGGGCTCCAAACAACAGTCCTTAGCTACTTGCGAGATGATCCCAACAGATGGAGCAAGTTCCGGTGCTTGACCTAGGTGGTAACTAACTTCTCTGCCTCACTCCCCCTGCAAAACCCCTAGTAAAGCCTGGAGAAGTAAAGTATAAAAGGCTTCACCCATTTTACACTTCTTTCTGGGAAACTTAGAGACAGCAATAGTGCCTGCCTTCCAGGGTTGTTGTGAGGATTAAATGAACTAATTCACATAGGGCTCTTAGAAGAGTGTCTGGCATATAGGACGCCCTCTGTAATCGTCGGCTTTCATAATCTGTTGGAGGAGTTGGGGAATGGGGGAGGGAAGATCATGGAGCCATGCCTTATAAAATGAGGGAAAATAGGAGAATTATTCAAGTGATTAGGCCAAAACAAGTCATTCTTATTCAAGAGATGGGACTTTCTTCATAGTTCCATTATTGGTAAGCAAAAATCTTAGGGCTTGATGCTGAAAATACAGCACACAGAGCTCTTGTGCTGTGCATATGTTTATTTTTGCTCTGATTTTATTTTCTTGGCAGTTTGTGTGCATTTGGCCCAAAGGGGGGCTGACTACTGCTTGCACCCTTCCTAGCAAGGGATGTGCCAGCTCAGGGTCATGTGGGAGAAAGAGCCCATTAATACCTGCTTTCAGGTCATACCTTAACCAAGCTTCACACTTCCCTGTTAGTATTCAGGGCTCTTCATGAGTCAAATGCCCCGCAGAGCAGTGCACCTGTTTGAAAGAAGCTATGTGAGGCTGACTTCTGTGGAAGATTAGCAACTACTCGCCTTCACCCTCCTGCTTCTTAGTGTTGCAAGACTGATTTCATCTCAGAAGCAGCTGTCTGTGCTGCAGTTTAATAACTATTAATTTCCTGGAGGGGATGACACGTTATATCAAGAAGACTCATCTTAGTCTGCATGGTCTGGAAATTTCCACTCATCTTTATGATCTTCAAAGTGTTTCTCTTTGTGGGGGAGTCTTTCCTTCATTCTTACGCAGTTTGCCTGCCCTCTCAGATGCCATTCCCCGATTAAACATTGCCATCCACTGTAAAAACAGTTCTCTGTGCCTCCAGGTTACCTCATAGTGGACTCTTGATGTGGATTTCCCTCCCTGAGTTAGTGAAGTCTGTTTTGAAGTATTACTCTACACCCCGAGGAAAGATTTATGTGTATTCATCTTCATGCTGTCTTGGTAGATACTCTTTTTTTTTTTTTTTTTTTTTTTTTTAAGATTTTTATTTTTTTGACAGACAGAGATCACAAGTAGGCAGAGAGGCAGGCAGAGAGAGAGGAGGAAGCAGGCTTCTGCTGAGCAGAGAGCCTGATGTGGGGCTCGATCCCAGGACCCTGGGATCATGACCTGAGCCGAAGGCAGAAGCTTAACCCACTGAGCCACCCAGGTGCCCCTTGGTAGATACTCTTGCAGCTTAACTCAAAAGAAAGCTTGAAGAAATTGTCAGGGGATTTGAATTTTGGTATGTCGTTTCTGCTTTCTCACATGAGTCGACATGTTTTTCTTTAAGTAGTTTAGCATACTGCTTTAGTGTTTCCAATTTGGTATTGTAAATGGAAAGTATTATTTCTTCATTCTGGGAGGAGAGCTCAAATTGTTGGGCTCATTGGTATATTGGAAGCTGGTCTTCCTATGCCTTTAGGGATGTATAGGATTTGATAAAATAGAATCACTATTTTATAAAAGTCAGACTTTCCTTTTTAAGATTTTATTTAGAGAGAGAGTGTGTGTATGAGTGGGGTCAGGGGGAGAGACAGAGGGAGAGGGAGAGAGAGAGAATCTCAAGCAAACTCCCCACCAAGACTGGAACCTGATGCAGGGCTTGGTCTCATGACCCTAAGATCATGACCTGAGCTGAAATCAAGAGTCAGATGCTGAATCGACTGAGCCACCCAGGTGCCCCTTAAAGTCAGACTTTCAGTGAGAACATGAATAATCCTAGGCCTCAAGAAAAAGTTGGTATATCAGATCATTGGTTGTAAACAACAGAAGTCAACTGTGGCTAATACAAAAAAGAATGGAATTTATTGGACGTCTTCTGGGTCGATCATATAACTGAAAGTAGAGTTGAACCATCAGACATTGGAAAGCAATTTCAAGGGCCCTTATGTGCCTGGTATCCTGCTTCACGTTTCAACGCCATTCACTCTTACTCTTGTAAATTGTCTCAGATCTTGCTTTTTATTTCACTCAGGAAATAAAGGCAATCAAGAGAACTTCCAGAAGCTACCACCCCCATGCCTTTGTTTCTACCTTTCCTCCCTGTGTGGTAGAGGAACAGTCCTGCACTTGTACCTAAAGGCATTCCCTGCCCTGGGGCACTAGAGGTGATTCCTGATTGCATCCAGGAGGACTTCACTCCCAAGAGTTTTCCCCCTGTCTCCTACATGATCAACTTTTCAGTTTCTCTTGAGATTTTCCCATCAGCACAAGTTGTGATTTCTGTGACCCTTTACAAATGAAACAAACAAACAAACAAACAAACCAACAATAAAAACCTTTCTTGAGGGTTCCTGGGTGGCTCAGTCCGTTAAGGGTCTGCCTTCAGCTTAGGTCAGGATCCTGGGGTCCTGGGATCAAGCCCCACATCGGGCTCCCTGTTCTATAGGGGGGTCTGCTTCTCCCTTTGCCCCTCCTCCCACTCATTCTCTCAGTCTCTTTCTCTTTCTCTCAAATAAGTAAAATCCTTTTTTTAAAAGATTTTATTTATTTATTTGACAGAGATCACAAGTAGGCAGAGAGGCAGGCAGAGAGAGAGGGAAGCAGGCTCCCTGCTGAGCAGAGAGCCTGATGTCGGTCCCTGAGACCATGACCTGAGCCAAAGGCAGAGGCTTTAACCCACTGAGCCACCCAGGTGCCCCTCAAATAAATAAAATCTTAAAAAACAAAACAAAACCTTCTCAATCTTGCATCTCCTTCTAGATACTCCCCCATTCTTTGTGCTCTTCTCAGCAGAATTTCTCAGATAGTTGTCTGTGTTGCTGTTCCCAAATCCTCTCTAGATCCTACTCCACTTGGGCTTTTACACCTACTCCTCCCCTGAGAAGTGTCATGTTGGTGTTGCTAAATCAGCTTCAGACTTCCCTTCTCTGATCATTCTGAAGGGTTTCACAGTTTCTCACTCCCTCTTTCCTTGAAATGCTTTCTTCATTTTGCTTCCAGGATATCACATCCTCCTGGTTTTCCTCCTGCCTCCTGGCTGCTCCTTTTTAGTCCCGTTTGCTATGCCCTTCAGTCCGTAGCCCTGATCTGTCCTCCCTCCCTTTCCCTCCTCAGTGAGGTCTTGCTCTAAGATTGTAACCACCAGCCCTTGTGCTCCCTTCCCACTAGCATTACTTAATTTTTTCCATAGCATGTATCACTTTAATATACTCTGTATTTGACTTGTTTGTTGTTTTGTATTCTTCTCCCTGAAATGTAGACTCCTGAAGTTGGAGATTTCTGTCTGTTTTTGTGCCGTTGAATCCTTAGCATCTAGAACAGTGCTTTCTATGTAGTAGGAGGCACTCATAAATATTTGTTGAATAATAGATAAAATAAGGGGTGGAAAATAACAAGGGAACTCCTGTATAGTGCCTTTGGAGTACTACCTTTGGAATGTCTCAGCTCTGACCACCTTTATCTTCTTGGGATTCCACTGCAAGTCAATATTCCTAGTTAAAGAAAGTTGTAGCCTCTCTTGAATAATGCACCTACTTCTTTGATGAGGCAGTCGTGGGGTTCTCAGCTGCTATTCTTGGTAGAACCACATGTAACGGGAGGGGGGCAATCCAAGGAAAACTGGATGCCACAATTCAAAGGATGCCAGGCAGATAAAAATACCAGGTGTTAGAGGGGTGCCTGGGTGGTTCAGTGGGCTAAAGCCTCTGCTTTCGGCTCAGGTTATGATTCCGGGGTCCTGAGATCGAACCCACATCCTGAGATCGAGCCCCAGAGAGCCTGCTTCCTCCTCTCTCTCCCTGCCTGCCTCTCTTGCCTACTTGTGATCTCTGTCTGTCAAATAAATAAATAAAATCTTATAAAAAAAATGCCAGGTGTTCGAGATTCCCTATTATATATTGAAAGTTTCAGGCCTTGGCACAAATACTAATTCTTTGGTGGATCTTATAAGTTCCTGGAGACCCTGTTATGCATTGTTATGTTGAAGATGGGACCATCATAATGATAAAAACAGCAGGCAGAGCATTTAGGTATTTCTTTAATAACTGGTTATACAGCTCAGTTCCCCAGAATGCATAGTTTGCCTTCTGCATGAGCAAGTTATCAGGCAAATGGCAGTTTTCTGTTTCAAGCATGCCTCTCAATCTAGCTTGCTGATCAGGTTTTCTTATTCTTTTCAGAGATAACCTTGACATTTTGCCTTTTTAAGAATTATACTTCCCTTCTCACTAGAACTACCATTTAACCTGCTTAGCATGCTGCCCAGTTACAAGGTTTTCTTCCAAAATAGTTGGACTATCTCACAGGATCTTTTTACCTGGCCCTGGCCAGACGGTTAATGAAACAGGAATTGTTGGCCAAGCCTAGATTATCCTTTCTTTGTCATGTCATTAATGCACCATGACTCTGGACATGAATAGGCCCATCAGAAATTATTTTATTCATGGTTAAGTCTGATATTACTCAACTGAAAATTAAGACAAACCTTATGCAAATGTCTTGATACTTACTGGTCCTTCTAATATCCCCCTTTAGGACATGGGAGGAATCAAAAAATGAATCCCTCATGAACAAATCCATAAAGGAGCAGAATAATGGTTCATTTTAAAATAAAGCCAAAAGGAAACATTCCAAAGTGAAGCACTTTCCAGTAGCAGATATTCTAAGTTACATGCCAGTTATTATTAAAGGACACTGTCCTTGTATCCATACGGTCTTTGGGATTTGGCAGCCTGTTGAAAGCTATGCTTTTTGGTGTTAGTGATAATAAAGAGCATCTCTGAAAAGCTAGCTTGGCAGAGCTGGGCCAAGACAAATACCTGAGACAGCACTGTTAGTGTCAGTCATTTCAGCATGTATTAGTTTACTGAGCACCTGCTATGTACTAATGTAAATGTAAACATAAGATGTAATTTGCATCTTATTCAAGATGCAAATTATTTATTTCTTTTAGGAGGTGGTAGGAGAGAGCATTGGCTCAAAAGATGAGATGTCCAATGCCTGAGTTTTTACAAGCTCATTTTATGCACAATCTTGAGGAAGTTTACCAAATACTAGATTTCTTTGTTTACAAAATAATGATTCTTTTTGTTTTAAGGAAAAAAAAATCATACATACACATATATACACAAATACAGTGCAGTTAAGGAAAACATTCCAGAAGGAGTTATTCACCAGTATCTTAACTGTTATCTCTAGATACCCAGGTTTTCTTCTCTTGGCTGATGCTGCTGCTGCTTCTTCTTCCTCTTCTTTTTTTTTTTTTTTTTTTTTAAAGATTTTATTTATTTATTTGAGAGGGAGAGTGCAAGAGTGAGAGCAAGAGCATGAGTGGAGGTGGGGAGTGGGAGGAATAGAGGGAGGGGGACTAGCAGATTCCCCACTGAGCAGGGAGCCTGACTCAGGGCTCTGTTCCTCAGGAACTCCATCCAGGGGCCTTGAAATCATGACCGAAGCTGAAGGCAGACATTTAACCCACTGAACCACCCAGGTTCCCCCTCTTGGCTTCTTTGTTTTTGAATTTTTATAAAATGATCATTTGTGCTATTTAAAGAGTTTGTTATTTTTAGCAAATGGAGCAGCCTGGTGACTCTTTAGTCCTTTTAATTTGAAGATATCTGTGATTTTATGCACAGGACTGGGTGGGACAAGACAGTACAGTCAATCCTTTGGTATTCTGAGATGGAATCCCTTTTGTCTGCTTTTGTTCCTAATCTTTTGTCTGCTTCTCTGCTCATCTGTATTTCTACCTGAGAGTGGGCAGCAGAGACAAAGGAGAATACATTTTAACAATGCTGGAGAGGGTGGTAAAACTTTAACCTAAAAAGGCTTGGGTTTGGTTTTTTTTTTTTTTTTTTCCCCAACTAGTATTACTAATGACTTTTAAATATATCAGTTTTTTTTTCTCAATTCCTTAGCCATTAGTTAATTGAATGTGAGCTTCACTGTTACAGTATAACTAGTTTAAAAGAAAAATAATAAGAACCCCATTTTTTTTTTCCTGTGTTGTGTCTCTTTGTCCTATTTTCAGGTCTTGTGAGGGTCCATCCCTCTACCACAGACTCTTTTCTCCTTGTCTATTCCAACCTGTTTGATATCCTGAGATTTTCCTACATATCTCTGCCCAGATGTGTTAGCACAGTGGTTAGAAAACCCTGCTGCTGATTTTTGTGTGGCTCATAAGTTCAGAGTGGTTATTTACATTTTAAAATAGGTGGGAAAAATAAGAATACTCATGACATGAAAATTATATGAAATTCAAATTTCATTGTATATAAAGTTTTATTGAAATAGAGCCACACTTAATGATGTACGTGTTACCTGTGGCAGCCTCCAAGTTACACTGGTTGGTTGATAAGCTGTGAGAGAAACCACATGGCTCTCAAAGCCTGAGATATTTACTATCTGGTTCTTGAGAGAACAGGTCTGCCAACTCTATGCTAGAGACTCCTTTTCCTTGGATATCATTGAGCTAAGACCTGTTGAGACACGCTAAGTGGTTCAGGAGATACTTACTGAGTGCCTACAGTGTGCCAGACACTGTGCTAGACACAGGTATCAAAGGCGAGCACGACACCTTCCCTATTAGGAGAAACAGCCTGGAGAGGAATGTGAACATGTCCACAGGTAAACCACAGCATGGATCTGTGTGCTCTTGCTCAGGTGTGAGGTAGGGGCAGTGGGAGCTCTGAGGGGGTGCCCTGACTATACTGGGGAAGGCAGGAAGAGAGGAAGTCTAACTTGGGTAATGGATAACAAGGCTTCGATAGCTTAAAGCTGCATTGTTCTTCTTTGGTGATTTTTAACTCTAACGTTGGAATTGTTGCATTAAAGTTCATTGTGACCTAAAATAACCTGTTGTCATAATTTTAACTAGAGCGCCTTTAACATTTCAGTTGTGCATAAAAATTACTGCTCTGTTACAGGATTAACATTTTATAAAGCTATGTAAACAAACATTGTATAGAAGGACTTTAGCTTGTCATTATCAAAATTAAAACTTTCTCTTAAGTATCACTGTTAGCTATCCACTTAAGAGGAGGAATAGACTTTCACATTAAAGTTGGAATTTTTATTTGCTTTAAGTTTTTTTTAAGTGATATGAATGCTCTTTTTAAATTTATTTATTTTTAAAATTTAATTTAATTTAAAAATTTTTTCAGTGTTCCAAAGATCATTGTTTATGCACCACACCCAGTGCTCCATGCAGTACATGCCCTCCTTAATACCCACCACCAGGCTCACCCAACCCCCCACCCCGCTCCCCTTCAAAACCCTGTTTGTTTCTCAGAGTCCACAGTCTCTCATGGTTTGTCTCCCCGTCCAATTTCCCCCAGCTCCCTTCTCCTCTCCATCTCCTAATATCCTCCGTGTTATAGTATTTTTTTTTAAGGATTTTATTTATTTATTTGTCAGAGAGAGAGCATGTGTGCACAAGCAGGGGGAGCAGCAGGCAGAGAGAGAAGCCTTCTGCTGAGCAAGGAACCCAATAAGGGGCTCCATCCCAGGACCCTGAGATCGTGACCTGAGCCGAAGGCAGATACTTAAACAACTGAGCCACCCAGGCGTCCCTAAGTTTTGTTTTTTTAAACTGTTCCTCAGTACATTTAAAATCGGTTAATTCTAAGGATGTTTGTTTTTTGTATAAAAAGGAGATCACTGGCCCCTTCAAAGCTCTCCTGAATCATCATGTTGGGGGTTTGGGTAGGGAGGGCAGAGAGTTTTATTTTTAATAAGCTTCCCAAGTGATTTGCATCTATACCAAAGTCTAGAAACTGCTGTTAAGGATACTACTGATTAAAGATGAGTTTTTTAAAAGTTATTATTACATTTATTTTTTAAACTGTTTTTTTTCCTCTTTCTTTTCATCTGTTATCAACACCTAACATATACAGAGTTTTTTTAAAGTTCCCCAAGACAACATGAAGGAATCTTTGTGATTTCCCAAACATGCCCTCCCTTCCTCTTTGTTTTTTCTTTTTTTGGGGGGTGGGGGTTTGTATGGAAATTAGAGCAAAATGTACAGAGTATCATTTGGAATATAACGTGTATTTGGACTATATTTATATGTTTTGCTGTAATTTTTCACATATATATTTATGCACGCGTATGAATATATACTTATATCACAGTTAACATTTGGCCTTTTTTTTCCTCTCTGTCACATTAACACATTAACACATTAACACTCTTTTGGCTCCTCTCCAGTTCCATTCCCTTTGCCCTCCAGTGGAAAGTTAACATGAATTGTAGTGTGTAACCCTTTGAACTATGTTTTGGTAGTTTAAAATCGATTTTTTTGTGTCCAAATATAGTCATCTGGTATTTGTGTGTGTGTGTGTGTGAGATAATCTCCATAAATGGTATCAGAGGGTACTCTCATTTTTCAGCTTGTGTTTGCCACTCAGTTTTATCTTTTTGAGATAAATGCTAGTTCATTCCTCTGTGCTATGTAAATATGCCACATATTATTTATTCCCTTTCCCCTATTGATAGACATTTGGAGTTGTTTCTCATTTTTTGCCATTATAAACAATGCTGTAGGGAACATCCTTACAGACATCCTTTTGTGCACGTGTGAATTTTGGCAAGGTATGTATACCTGTCAGTAGAATTGCAGGAATATACATAGCTTGATTTTTTTTTTTTCTTTTAAGATATAACCAGATTATTCTCCATAATGACTAATCCATTGGTATGCTTGACATAGTTTTCATTTGGAGCGATAGATCTATAAAGATACAGAATACTTCATGTGGCCCCTCTTGGGTTTCTCGTGTTGCTGTTAAGTGCTCTGCATTAAGTTCGTGGGAGTTGGTAAATTATCATCTAACCTAAACTATAAAGATTTAAAATGCAGAATTTAGGCTTAATGGAGGTTGGAGTGGAGGTAGTAGAATGCAGGGCTAGAATATCAGGGAAGAAGAAAGAACCAAAGAATCAAAGGGGTAAATGTCTTCATAGGATGCTGGACCAGCTGGTGTTGCACCACTCAGAGACCTGACATAGAAACATTCCAGCACTTTTCCTTCTCATTGTTCTTCCAAGGGCGCCTTAGTAAGTCCTGTTTGTTCTAGAATGTAAAGGCTCCTGGCCTGTGCCATATCTTCCATAAAATAGCACCATATCCTAGAAACCAAGCAACTGCAGACATGGCTCATTAAGGCCTCACTGCAGATAACTGGGCTTCATAGACTTCTGTCTGCACCAGGTCTCCATGGCCGTGGAGCCACCTTTTCTGGCTTTCAAAGGCCCTGCCAACTTCTTTGTACAAGTTTCTTTTGAGGATAAAACTGATATTTCTAAGTAATTTGAGGAGTTCCTAAAAGCAAAATGTGCAAAGAGAAGTCTGTGTTTCAAACTTGGGGTCTACATAGCCATCTGGACCTCCTGCCCCCCAAGGGCTCTAAGGCCAGGAACTTGCGGCTCTGTGGCTTCTCAGTAATGGGGAGGAAGCTCTAGCTGTTGGTGTCTGGGTTCCTCTTCTTGGGTACAGGCTGAATACATTTGTCCTTCCCCAACAGTGTTTGCCAGAATATCCATAAGGCCCTGATTGCCTCTCAGCTTTGCCACCACCCTCTAAAGGCAAACTAGTCTCTGCATGCCCTTTCATGGGTTTTACCCCCATTGAAGTAAACCAACATGTAACTAACTACCTTTCCTAGCTCCTATGAAGGGACAGGAAGTGGAAGGAAGGAAGCAAGAAAGCTTTTGATGAGGGGGAAAAAAAAGTCTTAATGAAGACTAGGTTCCTACCCAGCCAATAACATAATGGTAACTCAATAAAAAATGTTTAAGCTGCAGGTAAAGTAAGCCAGGACACTGGCATGTGTTTACCAGGGCTGGGACTGGGATGAAGCAAGAGAGAGACACCTGGGGTGCAAAATTTCAGGAGGCAATGATGTTTAACAATTCTGAGAGCATGTGCCTCTTTAAGGATGCAGAATTTAAAATGTGAAATAGGTGCTCACTCTCAGTCTTTTTGCAGACCGTCACCTCCCAGGTCTATCTCCACTTGACCCTCATCCTGGTTCTAGCTGGGTTTAAATCCCTCTTGTGGGCTTTTTGTTAACGTGCAGACCTGAATCTTTCCTCTTGTTCCCCTAAGCTGGGAACAGTGATTGGCAGTGCTAGAGAATAGATGGGTTCGGTCTGTCTTCAGTTGGCCATCTCTGCTATATCTGGAATTTCCTAGCAGGCAGTGGGAAAATGGGGTTTCATATACAAACCTTGGGTTTAGAGTAAACTTTTCAGGAATGTGTTTGTTGCAGCTTAGCATGAATGATTGAAAATTGCCACCATCCCTCTCCCCCCAACATCAGTGGTTGAAAGCTGGCTCTGTGCACTGTGGCAAAATAGGAACAGGTGGGCTTGATCTGCTTAGGAACTGGGAAAGCAACTTAGAGACCTGTGCAGCCACTGCACTGTCTGGGCCTCTTAAGTACTTTGTCAGTGGCTGACTGGTGGGACAGGTAGTGTGGTGGAGCCATTTAAGTGAGTCCGCAGTAATAGAATAAATGAAATTGACATGGCATTTTCATTTCAGGGAACCAATCCTCTAGTCAGGTACATTATCTCCTTACCATGCTCTACAAATTTGGACCCCAAAGGTAATTTCAGCTGAATTGGGCAAGAACGATAGTGGCAATGGAAAAAGTCCTGGGATTATCATAGTATCTTATCACACATGTAATTTTTCCTTGGTTTCTCATAACCAGTCCTGCAGAAGTCCTTTCCTTCCTCTAATTTAGTCTCTGTTGGGAGTACTAAGAAGCTTAGCCACACTTGAGTGCAAAGTCAATCAACCAGGGAGAAGTAAAGGGTAGGCAGGGAGGGGGCGAATATAAGAGATCTATATAGTTACATAACAAAACAAGTTAGGTTGGGTAACTGTGGGGGGGGGGAATTTTTCCTGATCTAAAATAAGCATCTTTTTTTTTTTTAAAGATTTTTTTATTTTATTTTATTTTATTTATTTATTTGACAGAGAGATCACAAGCAGGCAGAGAGGCAGGCAGAGAGAGAGGAGGAAGCAGGCCCCCCGCTGAGCAGAGAGCCCGATGCGGGGCTCAATCCCAGGACTCCGAGATCATGACCCGAGCCGAAGGCAGCGGCTTAACCCACTGAGCCACCCAGGCGCCCCTAAAATAAGCATCTTTTATGCTAGAGCAGAAACCTACCTCCCACCCCCTTTACAATTCTCTGTTTTTATTCCTGCATACCTGTAAGGCACCTCGGCTTGCTGGCCTTCACTTGAGCCTTTACTTATAAGGTTAAGGCTCTTCCATATTTGTGCTTAGCATGGGAGAAAGGCAGACAGGGAGATCACCCAGGAAGCTCCATTTGCCATTTCAGAGTGATCTGTGCTGTGCAGCTAATTTGATTATCACATTTAACTGAGAACACCTGCTGGGTCTGCCAGACAGAGTACAGCCAGCCCGGTATTATGGGCCCCATACAAACCCTTATCACTGTCAGACTGGATTAAATGAATATGTTTTTTGAAAACATATGTGCCTCATTCAGTCCTCTGAACGAGTACTTGCATCATTTCCATGACTCCTTGGGATAGAACTAGGTTGCAAAGGACCTACTTTGCCTTTGGAGTCATGTTCCTATTGCTTTAGTGTAGTGTTCATGACATTGATCCAATGGTGCAAAATGTCTAGGGAAAATGTGCTTGTTTGATGCAGGCTCTAAGGACCTGGGTAGAATCTAGAGGTAGGAAATAAGATTTCAGAATTCTCTCAGTGTCAAAAACCTTGGCTGATAATGCTTCACATTCTCTCCATCCCAATTTTTTTTTTAAAGATTTTATTTATTTATTTGAGAGAGTGAGCATGAGCAGTGGGAGGGGCAGAGGGAGAAGCAGACACCCCGCTGAGTGAGGCGTCTGTGGTGTGGGGCTCCATCCCAGGATCCCAGGACCATGACTGGAGCTGAAGGCAGACACTTAATTGACAGGGGAGCCCCTTTTCTCCCCCTTTGAATGACAAGACACCTAGCTTCAGGACATTTGGATGGAAAAGACCTAATGTGACCTACCTCTGGATAATGGGATATTTTGAACTACTCCAGCAGGAGTTCAGATGGCAGTTCCAATAAGGGAGTGCCTATCCTTGTTACCTGTGAGAAGGAGTTGGCCTGATCTATATAGGACTGATAGGATCCTTTCACTTTTTGAAATATTGGGGTACCTGTTATATGCAACTTCTATTCTAGGCATGGTGATATAGCAACAGATAAAGTCCATGCTTTCCTAGAACTTAAACTTTGAGGAGAGAGATAGATATTGACAGATATTCATTGAGTAACTACTCGGTGTCCTGTGAATAGAGCAGTGAATTGTTTAAAAATATAGTATAAAAATGCATACTAAACTTATTAGGAAAATAAGACAGTGTTAAATGCTCTCAGGGAAGGTTTTATAGTTAGACTGATGGGAGTATGCAAGTAACTGTTAGATCAGGTGATCAGAGGAAATGTCATTTCAGTCACTACCTGAATGAGTGAAAGAGTAAAGCCTTGTGAAGAGTTAAAGGAAGACTTTTTCAGGTAGAGGGAATAGTAGGTACACATGCCCTGAGAAAGGGACCTGCTCAGCATGGAAACACCGTTGGCTGATTCCAGGAATGGTGAGGTCAGAATAATACAGGTTGGATTTGGAGCAGTAAGCAGGGGCTAGACCAAGGGAGGGTTCGGGAGGCCGTGGGAAGAAGTTTGAATTATGTTGTGGTTGTAATGGGAAGCTAACATAGTACCAACTGTTGACTGATAGGATGTATTTTTGTTGTTTTCTCCATTTGCTTGGTTGATTCCCTGGAGAATAAACTGAATGGGGGTGAGAATGGTTTCTAGGAGACCAGCTGGAAGGCTACTGCAGTAGTCCACACTGAAGACCTTAGAGGCCCGAATGAGGATGGTAATGGTGGGAGTGAGAACTGGTCAACTTTGGAATATACTTTGAAGATAGGGCCAGCATGCATAACTAATGGGCTCGATGTGGAAAGTGAGAGGAATCGAGGGTGGCTTCTGAGGTTTTGGCCTTCTATAGAGAAGACAGAGAGGTCTAGTTCTGTTGTATTGGTGGGGTGGAGTGGGTTGGTCTCAGGATGAACATGCCAAGAGTTCTATTGAGAGCTCTGAGCATATAGAGGATTTTTCTTGAGTATATTTCAACATAGAACTGCTGAGATCACTGAGAACAACACGTCTTTGGGTAGAGGAGAAGTCCCAAGACAGAGTCCTGAGCATTGCAGTGTTGGGAGGTGGGGGAGAGAAGGATCAAGCAAAGAAGACTAGAAGGACCAACCTTCTATGAGAGCAGAAAAGCATGAGAGCAGAAGCTTCTGGGTGTGTTCCTAGTTAGGGCTCACACCTTATACAGTGAATTAAAATTGAACTTTGAAAATGTAAACCTGCTATTTGGGGAATAAACGACTTGGTATATTTAAGGTAATGACCATGCAGTTGGTTTTCCATTGATGTTTTGAAAATGGCATATCATTTGTGAGTGGACAGATCTGAGGTCAAATTCCAGTTACACCACTTAGAACTGGGGGGCCACATGTAATTATCTGACGCCTGGACCTCTGCATCCTCATCTATAAAATGGGCAGAACAATAGGACCTACCTGAGAGTAGTATTGTGAAGAGTAAGTTGATGCATGCAAAGCGCATGTTGCAGTTTCTGGTACGGAGTAAGGGCTCTAAAACGGCAGCTTGCATCACGTTAACTCTTAGGGTGTTTTGCTAGGAATGTTTAATACTTTGTACACTACTGAATATTCTGCTTTGCATTTTTTTTTTTTTTTTTTTTTTTTGGATCTTCATTTGCTATCTATAACTGCTGTTTGGTTGCTGGCTCTTAGAGTGGTGACAATACCCAGTTGCTTCTGCCTTGACACTTGCCCTGAACCCCAGGAAAATAATTATGTTACCCTGGAAGTGTTTGGAGAAATTCCTTTACCGTAAATGAATTCTGGACTGTTAAAAGAATATGGAGCTGTGTTGACTCTTGCCATCTGGGGAGAAAAGTTCCCCTCACATTTTTGTCCCTGCTCAAAAGTCAAGAGCAACAAGAATTTATACTCAAGTATTTATGAACACAAAGAATTGAATAATAAAATCACTTTGCATTTGTTGAAGACCCACTATGTATCACATGCTTTCAGTATACAGTATCTACTATCATTGCCAAAATCCCAAAAAGCAAATGTTGGGATTTTTAGTTTACAGAGGAGAACATTGAGATTCCAAGAGTCATATTATCTTGCCCAGAGTCACACTGCTATCAGGTTTCAAAGTAAAGATTTGTGCACCACATGTTCCTGTCTGAATCCTGAGCCTAATTTTTTTTCATACTATATACTACCTCCATATAAGCATTCATCATAGATCTGAAACCAAGATAATGGGAATGGGTCTGTAGCTCAGTTTAAGCAAACCCCTCCTGGTATTTTACTTATTTCCTTTTCAGTTTCATAAAGAAAAAAAAAGAGTATTGCTGTTCAAATCATAAAAATCTAAGTTTTTCTCATAGTTTTTTTCCTACCATGTTGCTCACCTTTGTTTGGTTATTCATAGCTAAATTTTTTTTTTATTATTATTCCTTAAGATAAAAGGCCATCACTGTTGAGTTTACATTTTCCTGGACCGCATCAATAAGTTACAGTTACTAAGAATCTCTGCAACATGTGTAGCCATCAGTTGAAGGCAGTCCTTAATGCACATTGGAGAAACTAGAGCTAGAGTTCTTTTCTTTTTCTTTCCCCCTCACCACCTTAGTCATGGGCTGCATTGTTATCCAGGTGTGGTCTAGCTTACATTATTAGTGATCTAAGACACGGGCTATAGCCACTCTCCTAAGGAAGTAGATTTACCATTTAGAAATACATGTAAATTCAATTTCATTTTTGCCTCAAGTGTATACTCCAGTACTAGTCCAGTGATTAGTTTTGCTATAGCAAAATTTATCTTTGTCTCCCTTTCTCCTTTCTAGTCTTGCATTTTTTGTGGGATAGGGGATCAAGTTTTGTCTGACTGTCCCCAGCATCTGTCTAGGCTATTGGTCACATCACAGGTCCTCTCTAAATATCCCTTGAATTGAGAAGAATCTGCCCCTTCTGTTCTCTTGCATCTTAACTCAGATCCAGTACATCTTTATCTGGTCTTACATCTTGGAACTTCCCTCTTTCATAAGAAAGCCTTGAGATACTTCATTTGCAGAGGACATGTTTTAAGTCATTCCACATGATGACGTTACAGCCTAATTTTAGAGTAGATGATGTTCTCCAAGGTGAGACCTTTTAGCCCTTTCCATATTTTATTGAAGTCAGGATCCTGCCATCCATATTGTTGACCTTGATATTATGCCACCAGCCCAGTCCATGCAGATGCTTTTTAAAAGCCAAGTTTCTTCATCATATGCCATTAAAACAGAAAAAGAAAAGAAAATGAGAATGAGGTTGATTGGACTGTTTGGGCCCAGCATGGTCTCTGGATTCTCACTCCCTGCGCTGATTGATTCACGATGGCTTTAGACATGAATTTGGAATGCGTGGAGAAGCTGCTCACTCTTTTTTGCTCCCTTGAGCAGAATGCATTTATTGCTTATGGGAAATTTGGCAGAAGAGCAAGGCAAGGATTATGGCCTGAATTTCCACAGAACTGAAAAGAGGCGTGTTTGGAACTAAAGGGAGCGCTGCCCTTTGCACTGCCCTACTTGAAGCTGATGTCTGCACTCTGCAGCATGGCATACTAAGGCATGCTTGATCTGGAAACTGCTTCCCCTCTAGCTTTGCCTCTCCACTCCATGCCAAAGGCCCGATGCTCTGAGAGTTGCCAGCCGCTAGCAGTACCCACAGATTTGTGCACCTGTCTGTCTTTTCATATGCCCGTATCTCTCTCTGAAATGCTGCACAGGCAGAAATAGCTGTTCCTCACCCCAACTCTGTGCATCGTGCATAACATGGTCACAGCCTCTGAAAACCTGGATTCACTGGTTTATCTTCTTCTTTGTTATAGAACAAGCTCCCTGATGATACCCCAATATCTACCTCATCAGTGGTCCTACTCTACCTACCCTGCTATAGGTGCTTCCCAGAGCTTCCTCTGAGAGTGAGAGTGAGTAGTGGAGGCCTTCAGCAGATAATCCTATATACACATGTAACTACAAACTACAGCAGAGTATAGGGACTGTCGCCGATTGAAGGGTTGGGGTGAACTAAGAGCTAAAGGATCAGTAGAAGATAGTTGGGTAAAGAAAAAGGGCATGAAGGAAGTTGCTCCCAGATAATGGCATGTGTGAAGGTAGCCCTGGAGTTGGAGTGCACAGAGGAAGAGGCCAAGGTGGAGATTTGCCTGGAGGAAGTATGCAGGGGCAATACTATAATTGCATATAATGAATAATTTCTAAGTGAAGTAATCAGTCTGAGTTTCATAACCAAATAGGCACTAGTGAAAACCAGTTCCTGTTCAGGCTGTCCCTGTCCCAGTCTTTGAGGTTGGTGGTGGCAGATGCAGAGTGCTCCAAAGTATTTGTTGAGCTCAACCAAGTGCTTATCCTTTTCAGTTGAATTTGAGTGAGTACCAAAAGTTAGCTGAGGAGTCTCAGCCCTAAAGTGGCTTGTTGGGTACAAAGAGGGAAACAGGCCTCCTTAACCAAAAGAATGCCTTGAAATTCAAACTCATTGGAAACCATTTTGGTTGTTGATATTCTTATTTTTTTTAATTAATGCTTTCTTGTAATAGTTAAATAATTTTGGCTGCACTTGTCTCTATCATGCAAGGAAGCTTTCTATTTCTTAAGGTTGATAGATTGCCCATCAGTGCTTTTCACAGAGAAACAAGACAAAACTCTTGTTTTCATCCTAGTTTTTAATTGTCAGAGCTGGCCATATGGAGTTCCATATGGTGGCTGCTCTTGTGGCTTCTACTGACCATAAAAAACCAGGAAGTTGATCCTATCTTTTTTGGAAGAATATTTTTCTCTCCAGAGTGTCTGGGAAAAGAATTGTAAAGCTGTATATAGCCATTCAGAGAACTAGAAAACTTCCAGTCCTCTCTCACACTGCTAAAATAACACAACCCCCTTGTTTCTAATTTATGTAGAATTTCGACTATGGGGGGAAATGAATTGGGTCTCCATCTTTATTTTTGTTCATCATACAGGCAGCTTTTGCCAACACACCTAGATCCCCAAAGTGATGAGAACATGAGAAATTACCACAGAGCCATAAATCCTAGCCCTAGGTTCCCTTTGCCTTGGACATTGTTTCTAGGGCTTATTACCTAGAGATTGAGCCAGTTTTCCTTGAGTTAATCAAGATATTTCCTGCGCATCCTAGTGCTTTTTGCTGCTGCTGAGATGCTTCTCCAGCCTAAGTGCACATCTTGATTCTTCCCTCTCACTGGGGTGGGGTTGGGGGTCTTGGTACTAAAGAACTTGTTTTAGTCAATGCAGAGGGTGTTGCTGGGTATGATTGGTTCTTCCAGTCATCCAATCATCAGACATCCATGCATGCCTAGAGCCACCGTTAAGCTTGGGTTCCTGCTCTGACTTTCGCTAACGTTTAAATGTGTGTGTGTGTGTGCAATGTTGTCTTGTGAGCCTCCCCGCCCCCACCCCCTCCTGCCCTGGTTTCTTTGTCTCTGTCTCTGCCTCACCTTTTTCTTTTGTGCCATCTCTTTAATGCAGCCCCTGCAGTGAAGTTTGCTGATTTTACAGGCTTGCTGGGTCACGTTCTACGAAGTTTCCCAAGCGCTAGATAAATTGTTATCAAGGTCAGTGGTATTGTGACCCATGTTTGCTCTCGGGGGATTCAAGTACACTATACCTTTGGATTTATGCAGAATCTGGAGTGTGATCACTACCTCTTTAAAATTCAGAGCTTCCTGGTAATGAGTGCCCTCCAGAGCATCAAGATGTGAATAATATTTCTTAGACACTCGCAGATTAAGGTGTTGCAAGGCTGCCCTGTTGTTTCACTGTGGGGAACCAGAGCTGTTACCACTTGTGCTATAGGAACTTGGTTGTTACATTGGAATTAAAGGAATTTGCCCTTCAGCAACTATAAAAGGATGAGTATCTTACTGTTGTGTTTGTTTTGAAAGCAGCTTAGTGCCAGGAAGGCCAGTTTGATAGGGTTCAGGAGACTACAGTCTCTTACTAACCTCTGTTTACTCATGACTGGATTTAGTATATGCCAGCCCCTAACATCTCCTTCACCAAGCCGTCTGTGTACACTCCAGCCCAGACACTGAGGCTTTCTTTGAGTTCTTCCTATGTGCCCTCCACTCTCTGGCCATAGGGTCTTGGTCTGTTACCTCTGCCAGAATACTCCTCCTTCATCTACTTAATTCTAACTTGTTTTTCAAAATAGTGAGTACTTCTGAAACAGGAATCACCTGGAATTTTGCTAAAAATGCAGATTTTTCCAATGTAGGCCTGGGATCTGACAATTCTGACAGACTCCCCAGTGAAGCTAGGACTCCTTCTTTGGTCCTCAGTTTAGTTTGAGTCTCTTACTTTTCTTGCACCTTGACATGGTACACTTTTCTAAAGCACTCTTCACAACTGTATAGTTTCTTAAATGTGTGCCATTATCTGATTACTGCTGATCTTTACACTACACTGAGAGCCCTGTGAGGACAGGGCCCACTTAATGATCTTTGTTCACTCTTTTGTTTTCCCATCCCATCACAGTGTGTCATAAAGGGCCCACTGTATACTTAGGATTAGGCTGAGAAGTAGTTGACTGTTGTATTGGCTGTTGACAGAATGGTTAACTTTATTGGTTTGAAATGACAGGGAGATTATAAAACCCAGGGTTTTGAGACAAACTGTAAAAATTTAGTCATGATCATCATCCTTTTCAAGGAAAGAGCTTCCTGGAATATTTAAATTTCATGCCCAGCAGAAATAACGTAAAATAATTTTAGACTGAGGTGATCTCATGGTGGGTAGTACATGGTACTTGGTCTTCACTGTGTGAAAGGAGAAAATGCAAGATCAGTGGGACTCTTGACTTGTCATTCCCAAGTATTATATTCCTTTTTATTTTTTAACATTGTTTTAATTGACATAAAATTCACATAACATAAACTAACCATTTTAAAGCATACAATTCAGTAGCATTTGGTACATTGACCTTGTTTTTTAACTATCAACTCTGTAGTCTATTTTTAAACCCTTTGATCACTCCCATAAGAAACCTCATCCAAGGTACCATCTTGTTCATCTTATTAACTCAGCATTTCTAAAACTTTGTGGTCTTACCCCTTCTGTACACTCAGAAATTATAAAGGGCTCCAATAGCCTTTATTTGAATTATATCTGTGTTGACAGAATTAGAAATTAAAACTAAAAAAAAAATTAAAGATTTATTTATAAACTCATTAAATGACATTTTACATTTTTGTAAACCTCTTAAATGTCTGACTTAAAGGTAATTAGATAATAGTGCTTTCTTCATTCAGTCTGTTACCATATATTCAGTTATTGAAAGATAGGGACAAATTCAGCCCACACAGATATATGCAGTTGGAGAAAGAAGAAATATTTCTACTAACCTTTCAGATAATTTTGGATATTCTTTTTTGTTAATATGCTAAAACTCAGCAAGTGATAATTTTTTTAAAAAATGTATTTCAGTGTGGAGAATTGAAATCCTATCAGGGAGCTTTTCACACAAAATTGCATTAAAACCTACTGGTATACCTTGCACTTTGAATGGCTCTTTTACTCATGTATGATTTGTTAATGTACATTGATCATTTAGTTCAGGATGCTATATATATAAGCCTTCCATTGTGGACACATTTCATCATAAAATATTTTAAAAATCATAGGTGTTAGCATCATTGGTAATCTCATTAAAAAATAGTTATTAAGTATTGGGAAGCTGCCAGGCTCTTGGTGGCCAATCCAGGTTATCTAAATTTACACTTTTTTTGCTTGAAAGAATAGATTTTATCATTGCAACAAGTACTGTCCATTGTTTCCTTGAAGCGACAGACTCACTAGGTTCATTTCTGAGAAAATGTCTGCCAGATACTGAAGTCTGAATAACCATAGTTTGTCAGTTGTTTTTTCAAATTAAAACGACATTTTAGGTTAAAAAAAAAAAAAGAGGTTTGTTTAGTTGCGACTAAGACAGTTGCACAACTGCTTTCCCTCAAGTCAGCTTTGGCATGTAGCAGAAGTGTTTTATGCATATTTCCTACTTCATTACAGTACTAAAAAAATGTGGGGCAGGAGGTCAAGATTTTTTTTTTTTTTTAAAGATTTTATTTATTTATTTGACAGAGATCACAAGTAGACAGAGAGGCAGGCAGAGAGAGAGAGAGAGAGGGAAGCAGGCTCCCCGCTGAGCAGAGAGCCCGATGTGGGACTCGATCCCAGGACTCTGAGATCATGACCTGAGCCGAAGGCAGCGGCTTAACCCACTGAGCCACCCAGGCGCCCAGGAGGTCAAGATTTAATAAAAATAATTCTTACTGTTTTATCAAAGGTATTTTTTAAGTAAAACTGGGGGTTTTTGTTTGTTTGTTTTTAACTTGTTAGTTTGTGGGTGTTACATGCAAACAATGAATCTTGGAACACTACATCAAAAACTAATAATGTACTGTATGGTGACATAACATAAAACAGCAACAAAAAGGATACAATAACTGTTGGTATAGCTTGGGGCCACTGCCTGGATTAATTCTAAGGCCATAGCAATTTCACTGACCCTTGTTTTTGCATTTCATGGCCGGAGAAAAGATCTTGGAAACCTCCCAGGAGTCCATGGGCCACACTCTGAGAACTACTATCCTAGCTAAAATAAAAATCACAATAGCCTTTGAATAAATATACTCACTCCAGCTACTTCTTAAGAAGAGTATACCTGATGTCAAGGCAAGCTGATGACAAGAAGAAATTTCCCTGTTAGTGTACTAAAGAAAATTAGCCTGATTGTACAGAAGTAGTACGTGAGAATTCAATGAATTCTATCAAAGCAGAAGTAACTTGAATATTGCTCTTATGTTGCCTGTTAACATCTAGGATTTTGGTTATCCAGTTACCTCCAACATATTTGGTTTGGTGACATGCTTAGTGGGATGTATTTTTTCCATAGGTGATAAAAATCTGGAGATTTTTGAAAAAGCTTTTTGTAGAATTCCAATGTAAAAAAAACTGTAGTTCAGACTTGAGTTCCTAACCTCTCTGATTTCTCCTTACTTTTTATTGTTTAGAAGAACTGTTCCTTCATAGCCCTTTCTTTTTTTTTTCTCCATTTTATATTCTTTTTTTAAACATTTTTTTATTTTTTTAATTAACATATAATGTGTTATTAGCCCTAGGGGTACAGGTCTGTGAATCGCCATGTTTACACACTCCAAGCACTCACCATAGCACATACCTTCCCCAATGTCCATAACCCAACCACCCTCCCCCTATTCCCCACTCCCCAGCAACCCTCAGTTTGTTTCATGAGATTAAGAGTCTCTTATGGGGGGCTCCTGGGTGGCTCAGTGGGTTAAAGCTTCTGCCTTCGGCTCAGGTCATGATCCCAGAGTCCTGGGATCGAGCCCCGCATCGGGCTCTCTGCTCAGCAGGGAGCCTCCTTACTCCTCTCTTTCTGCCTGCCTCTCTGCCTACTTGTGATCTCTATCTGTCAAATAAATAAATAAAATCTTTAAAAAAAAAAAAAGAGTCTCTTACGGTTTGTCTCCCTCCCAATCCCATCTTCCTTCATTTATGCCTTTCCTACCCCCCACATTGCCTCTCAACTTCCTCATATCAGGGAGATCGTATGATAATTGTCTTTCTCTGATTGACTTATTTTGCTAAGCATAATAGCCTCTAGTTCCATCCACATCGTCGCCAATGGCAAGATTTCATTTCTTTTGATGGCTGCATAGTATTCCATTGTATATATATACCACCTCTTCTTTATCCATTTATCTGTTGATGGACATCTAGGTTCTTTCCATAGTTTGGCTGTTGTGGATGTAGCTGCTATAAACATTTGGGTGCATGTGCCCCTTCAGATCACTACATTTGTATCTTTAGGGTAAATACCCAGTAGTGTAATTACTGGGTCATAGGGTAGCTCTATTTTCAACTTTTTGAGGAACCTCCATGCTGTTTTCCAGAGTGGTTACACCAGCTTGCATTCCCACCAACAGTGTAGGAGGGTTCCCCTTTCTCCGCATCCTCGCCAGCATCTGTCATTTCCTGACTTGTTAATTTTAGCCATTCTGACTGGTGTGAGGTGGTATCTCATTGTGGTTTTGATTTGATTTTCCCTGATGCCGAGTGATGTGGAGCACTTTTTCATGTGTCTGTTGGCCATCTGGATGTCGTCTTTGCAGAAATGTCTGTTCATGTCCTCTGCCCATTTCTGGATTGGATTATTTGTTCTTTGGGTGTTGAGTTTGATAAGTTCCTTATAGATTTTGGATACTAGCCCTTTATCTGATATGTCGTTTGCAAATATCTTCTCCCATTCTGTCAGTTGTCTTTTGGTTTTGTCGACTGTTTCCTTTGCTGTGCAAAAGCTTTTGATCTTGATGAAGTCTCAATAGTTCATTTTTGCCCTTGCTTCCCTTGCCTTTGGTGATATTCCTAGGAAGAAGTTGCTGCGGCTGAGGTCGAAGAGGTTGCCTCCTCTGTTCTCCTCAAGGATTTTGATGGATTCCTTTCACACATTGAGGTCATTCATCCATTTTGAGTCTAGTTTTGTATGTGGTATAAGGAAATGGTCCAGTTTCATTTTTGTGCATGTGAATGTCCAATTTTCCCAACACCATTTGTTGAAGAGACTGTCTTTTTTCCATTGGACATTCTTTCCTGCTTTGTGGAAGATTA